>NC_057804.1:655578816-655773043 GCF_018294505.1 Triticum aestivum
CAAGAAAAAAATCTAGCGCAAAATAATAATAATCTTATAGTACTATAACAAGGTCGTGCTTTGGTGCTATATAAACATCATTACATTTGTTTAGTTTAAATTTGCCTCCATGATTGATAGTAAAAAGAAAAATATTAATAATTTCATCAGAAGGGATCTTAGCTGTTAATTTTCAATTTTTCTTTTTCAAAAAGGGGTTTCCCCGCCGCATTTTATTAGAAAAACGAGGCATTTACTAATTATCTTTCAATGTAGATTACCAAGCAATAACAAAGCAAGCCGTCTCACATTTTACTTCTAAGACACGTGTTCATAATTTTAATAGTAAAAAAACTGGTTTGCACTTGTAGTTGAGATTGGGAGAATTATAACTAATTACAGCAACATGCTTCGAAATGAATTAACTTGATGATGTTTGGTAGTACTAGCGCTTTTCTCTTCGTGGCCGCTGAACTAAAGTTTCAAATTCGCTATATTGTGTATAGGATTGTCATATAAAATCTTTGCACCACATATAGAAACTAGTATATACGATAATTTGCATTACATTGATTTCTAGAACAAATACAATATAGAAACTATCACGGCATCACAGATCACCCAAACAAAATAAATAAAATCTGGTGTTCGACACATACAAAATAAAGAATCGAGAAAGATTAGAATATACTGCAGGGTCTTAACCTTGGCAAGTTTACTACGTTGGCTGGAGCCTAAAGAATCGGCGAGTGGCTGACCGAGGTGCATGTTTCTTCACATGTGGAGCTCCAGCAACGTGCATAGGCATCTTGCCCTTGGCAATATCACTAGCTGGGTGGAACTGAATGCACAACAGCAAGTTGACGTACCCCTGAAGAAAACGGCAGGAAGCTTCGGTTGGCGGAGGGACTTTCTCATGAGTTATCTCGTTACGTACGTGCCAAACACGCCAGAGAGTCATCAGCAACACCATTCGGGATGTCTCTGGCAATGGTTCCAACACACCCAACAGCCATTCCGGGCCGGTGTTTTGGATGAACTTGACCAAACACAGATTAAATAGAAACAGAGGGAGTATATGTCTATGGTCTATTGTTGGATGGATGACTAAAATATCCATTGTAGGTGCAAGGATGATCTTCGTTTGTTGGTTTGCATGTCAACTGTCGAATGGGTTGGGATAGCAGATGTGGTGGATACCTCTCGGACTAATAAATCTAGATGGAGGTAGTATTTGCTAAGCGCACCAATTAAGCCAACGATTAACTGATCATATGCATGCATGGTCGCAGATTGTTAGTATTACTACTAAAAATGTACTGGAATTCATGTAGTTGTGGAGTGTGGATTCTATGGTTGAAGCCCATGGCAAGTGATTGTCCTTTTCATGTGCTTTTGGTTGGCCACTTTGTAAGAGACGACCACCGGCCGTGTTAGAACAAGGAGTATCCATCCTCATGGCTCGTGACCAGAAACAACAAGAAAAATCAACAAGCGGGAGAGAAGATGCGATGAAAGAGGAACGGATTGGGAAATGTAATGGGTGATGATAGGGAAAAGGACATGTCAATGTTTTCATGAGAGAATAACTACAACTACATCAAAGTTGATGTCTAGCCCAAAAAGTCCCTTCCTCTCTCACCTCAGCTAGCTCCAGCCTTCAATTCATGCATGGCCCCAACATATCTGATGTGATGGGTCCTGCCATGTTGTGCTGGGGTTGCTACAACAATTGGCAATTCATTGCACTTTACTAGGTTTTTGTGGATCCTTTGCTTGCCCATGCTGTTGAAATACTAGAACCATGTTTGTGTTTTGGCTTTAAAAGACAAGAGGTTCTTCTGCTAGCATTTCTTAAGGTTTTGTTTGGCTGTTGAGGGAGATACTCCCGTGAAAGAGATGCCTTGGGTGAAATATTCTTGACAAGATTAATACCCTGTGGAATATTCACATGACCATTTGGTAGACGAGAGCGCCCACGCGAGAGTGACGGAGATTTCCTCCCACGGCCCTAGGGTAGATTTTTCCTGTCCCGGGGGTTCAGCAGGGATGGGCCGAGATTTCCCTCCTCCAAGGACCAACCAAATGAACCTAACGAATTCCATAGGTGAGTTTACCTCGTGCTTTTTTATCCTAGGGATCGGGCTGGGTTCCCCGTGTTTTCCCTGTTTACCAAGTGAGCCCTAACGGTATATGCAGGAATGGTTTTGATCAGTAAAAATTATCTCTCTTGGATAAGTTACCTCCATTAGTGGAGAATTAGTACGTACTCCACTGGTGCTAGTAAATAATAGTAGGTAGTAGTACCATACTACTACAAGCAGTGTTCAAAAATACTAATGGAGCGAACCAGTCACTGTGTTCCCGAGGCGAATTAAGAATGAACCATGAACCCAAGAAAGATCTATGGTGAATATACATAGATCCACTGGTTAATAGTGTACATTATTTTTCAAGGGGAAAAAACACTAAGCCATACTCCCTCCTTCCCAAAATATAAGGCACGGTTGACTTTTTACGGTCTTTGATGCACGACTTTGATCACTAATATATATCAATGTATATGGATTGAACGTGTATAAATGGCATCATTGTATTTGTCTTGCAGAACAATTTTATTTCATATGTATGTATACTAATTTTATAGACATAGAATACATGAAAATCATAGTCAAAGTTCCGTAACGAAGACCAGAAAAGTCAAACCGCGCCTTATATTTTGGGCAGGAGGGAGTAATATATATTACGGTTCTGGATGGCCAGCAGGATTCTCAGAGAAAGGTAGATTAGCGAATTCATTTTGATAACTTTACCTAATTATTTCCTGGCTGTTTTTTAGCATCTGAATGATGTTTTGTTATGCATGGATCGATCTCCCTAACTTTACTTAAGCATGTACTATTCGCTGGAAATCCCCTTGAAATGTGTTAGCCTGGCTCTTCTCATTCCCTGGCCAGGCAGGCCCCAGCGGTCTTAAAAAATTTGTTTGTCAGATGGTAATTTTATCTTTTACCCTACGTGTCCTACGTCGAGGGGCCAGGACGTAGACTTGGGACAAACAAAAATCTACTAGTAGGACGTGCATGCAACTGTAGCAGTAGTAGCTGCTGTTGACCAATCAATCCGCCTTGACAAACAACTGATTAACGAAAGCTCCCGTGAAGTAAGTATAGCCCATCGTACTCTTTAGAGGGTAACAGTGGATCAGAGATGTCATTACAGAGTGCACGCTGACGCTCGAGCATTGGTTTCATTTGTGGTTGCAGTAGCATGGTACCGCTTGCGTTTAAGGCATGCCTCATTATGCATATGTCATGTGATGTGATAGGCACATTGAATCGAATAAGATTCAAACAAAAATTAAAGGAATACTACGTTTCGTATGTCAGCTGGCGTGCGAATCTCCAGGCGATGATTGATCGAGGATCTATGCCTGCGTGCGTGCATGCATGTGCTCATGTGCAGCTGAAGGAGGAGACAGCACTATCATTACTCTTTTTTTAGGAGCACTAATTATTACTCCACCTTTTTTTTTGCGGAAAAATTATTACTCCACCTTGGTGATGATGTACCTAGGCTGCCAAATCATACTTGCCGCTCTGTGCGGCAAACTCTCACGGCCTGCCGTCGAGAGACGGTGAACAAATGCAAAATCATAACATAAAAAAACCCTTGCTTGGGGTTTAACAAAAAGTTCATATTTTCAAAATGGTTTTCTGACCTGTGAAATATTAGTGTTTTAAACAAATATTTAGTATTTCGAAAATTGATTCAGTTTTCAAAATTTGTTCGGGAATTTCCAAAGAAAATGTTCGGAATTGAGCAACAATATTCATGGTCTAAAATAAATATCAATTTTTCTAAAATGTGTAGAAATTTTGAAGAATTTTATCCACACTTTCAAAATGTATTTGGTTTTATTAAAAAAGCTTCATTTTTTTTGAAAATGTTCAATTATTCCACGATCGCTCAAGAAAGGACAACAAGCCAGTCTCTACAGTACAACGAATCGCTATAGTGTGTCACTCGCTATATGGGACGGCCCAATTAGGAGCGCGCATCTGAGATCGCTCGCGTGTTTGAAGCAGCGATAAAAAAAAGAATATTTGACGCAGCGTGTTTCAACCTTTTTTTGTATGTAGTAGCGAGTGTCAAACTGGGGCTCCCCCTGAGCTTGTCAGTGCTGATCAAATGAACGAATATTGATCTACTTTAAGCCCACTTAAAATATTATAGTCTCTGCTCGGGTCCAAACTACAAGATGTATTTTTTTGGGATTCCTAATTGGTTGAGGGGTGCAGCTATGTCCCAATTGTTACAAGCCAGTAGCTGGAGTCACCTAGGGATGTGTTACTGGGCTGGGTTTTTTCCTTTTGTCCTCCAGTTTTTTCTTCACATTTCCCCCGTTTTTTGTTGAATTCTTTTTATTTTTTATTTATATTTCAAAAAATAATATAATCAAAACAAATTAAAATTTTATTTTCAAAATGTTAATATGGCATTTAAAAAAAGTAAAAAAACATGTGTAGAAAAATTTGTAACATTTTTAAAAATTATTTGTACAAAGAATCTTTATGCAATTTTCAAAAATTCACGTGGTAGAAAAAAAGTATGTGCCTATTAAAAACTGTTTATACAATGTACATTTTTTTGTGGTATTACAAAATATGCATTACATTTTTAACATATGTGTTCGTCACATTTTGGAAAAAAATGTTCGCACAAATAAAATGAAATGTTTGTACACGAAAAGAATGTTTTAATCATAAAAAATATAAATTTTTATTTAGGAAAAATGTTTAAGACCTATTCGAAAATTATTCAATTTAAAATTGTAAAATTACATGTTTATTAGTGTTAAATGTACATAAAAATGTTTTTGGTGTATACAAAAAATGTTAGCCATGTACTTTATAAAACATGTTTAATGAGTACAATAAAAATGTTCCTACCATACGCAAAAAATGTAGAGCGTCTCTAAAAAGGTATACATATGTCTTTTCACGAAAAAAGTATACATATGCTGAAAGGAGAACCCGATAAAAACAAAGCATGAAAAGAAAAACATAAAAAATGATAAAAACCACACTGAAATAAAGAAGCAAAAACAAAACCGAAGAAAACCAAAAAGTAACAAAGGACACCACGGTATATATAGAAGAAAAGAAAGGAAACCAGAGAAAACCAGAAAAAAAAGTAAACTAAAAATATAAAGAAGAAAAAAAGACCAAGGAAATACGGTGAAAAAAAGAAAAATAATAAGAAAAAGGCCGAAGCACAGTGTGTGACTACAATGACGATTTCTAAACGGCTGCAGCTAATGTGCTGGCCCGGTTACTTCGCCGCTAGGCGATTTCTGAACGGAATCAGTATGGGGCACCCTATCCCTCGCCCAAAGCGATACGTCGGGGACCCTCTCTTCAAGGGGAGGCCATAGCCTCGTTTTTTTAACACTTTTTTTTTGATTTTTTACATCCGTTTATGTTTCGAAATGCTCTAAATAAATATATTATAAAATGTTTACCATGTCTTCAAAAAATGTTAATCTTGTATTTGAAGTTTTTAGTCAAGCATTTGAATTGTTTTTCAATGTTCATAGAAAAATGTTAAATATTGTTAATCTTTATATGAATTTTTTAATCAAGCACTTATAACATGTTAAATTTGTTTAGAAACAATTTCAACCTTGCATTCAGAAAATCTTACTCTTGTATTTGAAAAATGTTAATTAAGCATTTGAAAAAAATGTTAAATATTTATATAAAAATTGTTGACTATGTATACAAAAAAGTTAATCTTGTATTTGATAATAGATAGGAATTTCTTTTTCGAAAAATGTTAATCATATATTTCAAAAATATTAAAAGGGTACATACGAAAAATATTGAATGTGTACTGGATTTGTTTTTCAAAAAATCCGATGAGTTCGACAAAGAAAGTTAGAAAAACAAATAAACCCAAAAAAACCAAAGATAAAACAAAGAAACCTGAAAAAATAGAATGAAAACCGAAGAAAACAATTGCTAAAGAAAATAAAGATAGCCGAGAAAGAAACAAAAAACAACAGAGGAACCAGATGGAAGCCAAGATAGAAACCAAAAAAACGTAGAAAATAAAAAAAGCAAATAAAGAAAGAAAAGTATAAATACAGTGAAAAGCGAGAAAGAAAAAAATATGAACAAAGAAAAAGCCAGTGAAAATTGTGAGGAAACGAAAAACCGGTGAATTGAAGAAAATGAGAAAAAGACCTGAGGAACAGATCAAAGCAAAAGGAAAACATAAAAGAAAACAAAAAAGAAAAAACCCGGACAAAACCTGTTATGTGCCCTGCATGATACTGGTTTCGAGGGAGAATGCTGGGGTCGTCACAGAGGTCCATCTTGCCCATCGCTCGCTACCTTGAGCTGATTCCACATGTGAGATGATGCAGATTGCTGCCCGCCGTGCCAACTTGTGGTTTCATCCCATGGTAAAGCAAAGCAGTCCGCCTGGCCTTCACATTAGGATTGCACATTGATGTTTCTAGCAAATATATCTTGGTTTTGCTAGTTCTCTCTCATATTTTTTGATAAAGAATTCTCACTCCATAAAATAATACTTGTTCACAAACTTGAAAGAAAACACTCTTGTTTTGATATATATATATAGACCACCAAAAATATATTACGTTTCACTCAAAATATATTTCTCAGGCTGTTTTGATGAGGTGAGAGAGGGATGTGGTTGCTTTCAAGATAATAAGGGGTTTTCTACAAATTAAAGCAGAGAAGTGGGCTATTGTTGCAAAAATGTCAGAATTTACCTCGCAGCCGTTAGATGCAGATCTAATGGTCAGAAATGACGGATGACAGACACACCATCATCACCACCTGAGTCTTTTATAGGTGTAGAGAAATCTCACTCGGCCTTTCCACCGTATGATTTTACATGTATATTCATGCGGATTTTCTCTTTTTGTCTCCTCTTTTGTCCTTTGTCGATTGAGTGGTTTACATTTTCTCATCATTATTTTGGGTTTTTTCCCATTTTGATTGAGTGACGCTTGAAAATTGAAATGCATGAAATGTGTCACTCAGCTGAGATCTAGCTACAACCATAATATATAAATAATCATAAAGAAAAAAACCATGATTGATTGACGCTTGAAAATTGAAATGCATGAAATGTTTGCAGATTAAGCGTGCCGAGGAAAATGGCAGCGTGATGTTCCAGGAAATTACAAATCATAAAACCGAGGGCGATCGGCATAGTGCAATACCTTCGATCCCGAGATTTGGCCCTTCAAAAAGGGTGAAATTTTGGGGGGACACTGCATTTTCTCCAGCCGGCAGGTGCTACTCTTGCAACCGATTCAGAACCTGCCGAAGCATCAACCAGCAAAGAGATGGGGGGCTCAACCCCCTAATGCCGGGATGGCGCACCTACCATGAGCCCCGAGGGTGGTCCGAGGGCCGTGTCGATGGAGAGGAACCCCGTGGTTGCATTGATGGAGAGAAAGATGGAGTTCGCAGGAGCATGTACCAGATTTGGGCGGTGGGGTGGTTGTGTGCTCGAAGACGAGGTAACGAGGAAGCGGGCGATGTACGGCGCAATCGGAGAGGTTGAGGTGACGCGGTTGACGGCAAGCTCCGGGCGACACAATTGACGGCGAACTTGGAGGCCAGAGGACGAGGGGATTGCATAGCGCAATTAGCGAGGGCTGACGGGATTTTCTTTTTTCTTTGGGAATACGAAGCAACGAGTGAACCTGTTTCTACACCGTGGGATCCAACGAGAATCGATGGTAGTCAGTCCGTCTGACGATTTGCTTCCAACCAGACTACTGATTAAAAGCGTTTCCCATGATAAAAACACCCTAGGACAATTAAAACCCAATCCAAGGTACATAAAACAAAACAAAATAACCGACTGCAATAATCTGCTAGAGAAATAAGAGCTAATCCCATAAATGCGGTGAAGCACGCGTTAGCATCTAGTTTTTCTTCTATATATTCAAGAGCTAGTAGAAACCTTGAGATTGCACACAACCAAATTATTAAAAAGGAAAAATAAATAAATAATACATGATTCCCAAATGCCTACCCAAAGTGATCAACGCCCGTTGGTAGCACCCTAAGCTATGTGAAAGATTCTCCAATAAAGACTTCCTTTTGGGCTTGTTTCTATGTGCAATGTTATCTTCATCTTATGCAAACCAAACTGAAATGCTTTAAAGTATGATTTTCTTATTCCTTGACTTACGAACTTATACAATCTATATACATCATCATTGTCGTGGCAGAGCACGCGCTAAGTAACTCGGTCTTAGAAGACAAAATGTACATCCACGATATTACCATCGAGAATAAAATAGAGAGATTCCTTTTGAGAACAATAAAACACTATTAGAATGAGCTACAACAATCAAACCATGGAAAAAATAGCTTATGAAAACCATGGTGGGTGCAAAGAAGCCTGAAGATCTGCCTACCGAAGAAGTATAATAAACGATAGCAAAAGGGCTCGTGCGTTGCAACGGGAGAAAAGAATACCACATGCTTTTAATTTATAAAAAATGGTCTATAATATGAGTATTTGTAGTTACGGTCCAAACAATGATGGTCTTACGGGCAAGTGATCTTCAACTTCATCTTCAATCCTGATCTTCAATTTCGTCTCCAATCTATTTAAACACCCTGCCGCTAAACACTGACGAGGCGCCCCCTTCCCTTCGCCGCGGTGACACGCAAACCCGAAATGAATGAAAAAAAACTCAAACAGAGCAAAAAGAACCCGACACAAGCAACCCGGTACGCGAGAACGAGGACCCTCGAGCTACCGAGATTCGTGCGGATCGGACGGCCACAAAGAAAACCTGAGGCGAAATATTTTTTTGTAGGAAACGTGCAGAATTAAAAGCCTAGAACAGCCACGTGCAGGAATAACAAGCCAGCACGTGAATCTTCAGCCAAAATTGCTTTTCGTCATCATCAAATCAAAAAGGGAAAAAAAGAAGGCGGCTGTGAAGACAGCAGATTTTTTTTTGAAACTATAATGATTTTTATAGCAAATTCGGAAACTATACACCCTAATGCAGAAAAATCAAAAGTATCACCCCGTCGGCCTCCTGTTGGCCGAAAAGAGACTTTTCGGCCTTCTGTTGGCCGAAGAGGGACTTTTCGGCCAACCGTTGGCCAAAAACGACTTTTCGGCCAACCGTTGGCCAAAAAGTACTTTTCGGCCAACAGTTGGCCAAAGAGTCCCTCTTCGGCCAACATCTGCTCTACTTTTTAGAAAATTCATATCAAATAGGATTTTTAGTATTTTAATTTGATTCTTTTTGCATTAGATTAGAAATTTTATGAAGTTTCTGTAGATATCAAGTTTGACTAGATTTGAAAGTTTGAATTTGAATTTTCATGAATTTTCTTAAATCACTAGATTGCCTATAATTTGAGCTAGGAGTATTATTTTTAGATGATTCTTTTTGCTACTGGTTCTTTGTGACTTTGTTTATCAGTAGTAATTAATTGGTGAATTTTAGGATTATTTAAAATTAGGTTTTTACGAAAACAGTTCTGTTCTAGTGTTTTATAGGTTTTCTGCTATCTCTTTTAATTTTAATTGTTTTAAATTGTTTTCTTTATTTTTTGACATATTCTTTTAGTTTCTGTTAAGTTATCAGTAGATATTTATTTGTAGTATATTTTTGTATTTTATGTCTTTTATCCTCCATTTTCTTTCCCGTCGTTCTTTCCCTCCATTTTCTCTCACTATTTTCTTTGCCACCATTTTCTCCGGCCATTCTTTGCTGCCATTTTCTTCGGCAATTCTCTCCCGCCATTCTTTGCTGCCATTTTCTCCTGCCATTTTCTTTCCCGTCATTTTAGTTGCCGCCATTCTCTCCCTCCATTTTCTCCTGCCATTTTATTTCCCGCCATTCTCTCCCGCCATTTTCTTTCCCTCCATTCTCTCCCGCCATCTTCTTCCCCGTCATCTTCTTTCTCGCCATCTTCACTTCTCAACTTATAAAACAAGCCTCGTGGTGTCCACGATCGTAGATAACATCGTCTGACATGGTCTGTGTCTCCTGCGTCGGTGCTGCTGGTGGAGTGTGAAACACTGTCTGAGAGAATTCATAAGTGTTTGCAGCTTCGTCATCATCATCGGAGAGTGTTTCACACTTATGACTTCTCTCACACAGTGTTTCACACTCCACATGAAGGCATCATCGTCATCCTCCGTTGATGCAGCACTCCTTAGTGTGGCGGGAGAAAATGGCGGCAAAGAAATGGCGACAAAAAAATGGAGGGAAAAAGGTTGCGGGAAAATATATTTTTCATGTATAAAACGGCAATTGTTGTACAGGATTTACAAGGCACTTTTAAATATTAACTCCTATGAAGCTCAAATCAAGTTTTCTTGTAGGATAAAAAAAATAAAATACAAAAAAATACTACAAATAAAATAGCTACTGATAACTAAACAGAAACAAAAAGAAGATGTAAAAAAAACTAAATAAAAAAATTTAAAGCAATTAAAATTAAAAGAAATAGCATAAAACCTATAAAACACTAAAACAGAACTGTTTTCATAAAAACCCAATGTCAAATAATTATAAAATTCGCTAATTAATTATTACTGATAAACAAATTCACAAAGAACCAATAGCAAAAAGAATCATCTGAAAAAAATACTGCTAGCTCAAATTATAGGCAATCTAGTGATTTGAGCAAATTCATGAAAATTCAAATTCAAACTTTCAAATCTAGTCAAACTTGATATCTACAGAAACTTCATAAAATTTCTAATCTAATGCAGAAAGAATCAAATTAAAATACTAAAATTTTTAATTGATATGAATTTTCTAAAACAGTAGAGCGGGTGTTGGCCGAAGAGAGACTCTTTGGCCAACTGTTGGCCGAAAAGTCCCTCTTCGGTCAACGGTAGGCCGAAAAGTCCCTTTTCGGCCAACGGTAGGCCGACGGGGTGATATTTTTAATTTTTCTGCATTAGGGCGTATAGTTTCCGAATTTGCTATAAAAATCATCATAGTTTAAAAAAAAAAATCAAGACAGCAGAACGCGACTTTTCCTCCTCCTGCGATGCCAGCCGATAGAAGCTGAAGATTCGCGAGCAGAGCACGCCACCGACTTCCCCCCTCCTCCTCCGATGCCGTCCCGCTCGCGCGTCGCCGTCATCGGCGCGGGCGCGGCGGGCCTGGCGGCGGCGCGCGAGCTGCGGCGCGAGGGCCACGCGCCCGTGGTCTTCGAGCGCGCCGCGGCCGTCGGCGGCACCTGGCGCTACGACGCCGATGACGACGCCGACCCGGCCGACCCGCTCGGCGCCGGCGGCGCGCACTCGAGCCTCTACGCGTCGCTCCGCACCAACCTCCCCCGCGAGTCCATGGGCTTCCTCGACTTCCCTTTCGTCGCCGATGAGGGCTCCATTGACCCGCGCAGGTTCCCCGGGCACCCGGAGGTGCTCCGGTACCTCGAGGAGTTCGCGCGGCGGTTCGACCTCCTCGCGCTGGTCCGGTTCGAGACGGAGGTCGTCAGCGTCCGCCGCGGCAGGAACGACGGCGCGGGCGGGGCCGGCTGGAGGGTCTCGTACCGCTCGAGGAGGCCCGACGGCGCCGGCGGCGAGCCGGAGGAGGAGGTGTTCGACGCCGTGGTCGTTTGCAACGGCCACTTCACCGAGCCGCGCGTCGCCGCCATCGCCGGTAATTAGCTCCGCCCGATCCATTCTATCCCCGCATCATCGGCGAGCTGGAGGCAGTAGGCAGTAGGCAGCTAGTACTTCGATCGATCCGTCCGACGACAGCACTGTCAACTTGCAGGATCACCGAATCACCGGTAAACTTTGGGTAATTCTTTCAAGCCAATCAGCGCTGCTACTGTCTCACTGTCGAGCAACGATCAATGGCTTGGCATACAGATTGTTCTCATGATTCCTGGCTACCGCAACAATCTATCTGTCACCAGATTCAGAGAAGGAGGCGGCGTCAGAATTCAGCTTCACCAACAGTTTTTTCCTTTTGCAGTATCAGTGTTCTGCGATGCTTCATTTAGCTCCTCAATCAAACCTGTTTAAGAACACCACTGATTCTAAGACTGTATCTTTTTCATCCCCACGCGCCATGTTGTTTCTTAGGTGCCAAGCTTGCCAGAGTAGCAACAGAGTTCTATTTCTGCCAGTTTCAGATTGCGGATCCAGCAACATCTGAAGCCAGTCCTCTCCGGTGAACCTGAACGCGTCCTCCATTTCATTGCCGCAAATCTCACACGTGTTCTCCTTGAAAATTGTTCTCCTGAAAGCATTCTGTTTTGTGGCAAGGGATTGTGTGGCAACACGCCAGACAAAGATTTTGATTTCATCAGGAATGCTAGCTTTCCAAATCAGCTCCCAAAAGTTTCTGTCACCCACATCCCTAGAAGAGCTAGAGGCTGCAGCTGTATCATTGTTTTTTATCTCATATTCCAATTTATATGCACTTTTGACAGTGAAGACTCTGGGACTTTTTCATAGTGTCATGCTACACACTCCTCTACCATATTTGAGGTAATTCTCATTTTGCAGATATCGTCCGCACCAATTGGTTGGAAAATTTGGTTGATCAACTTTGTGGTCCACTCACTTGTATTTGGATGCGTAAGTTGATTAACCAACCAAAGCCTCGATCTCCTTATAAATTCAGCAGTATTGAGCCCCTCTTTCCTAGGTATCGATTGGTCCCTCTGAATCTGAATGCTTCTTCCGTGTACCACTCACGGACTCACCAAATCAGACCCCATTTTAAGAGCTCAAAGCCAAATTTGATGCCTCTCCAGGCTGGAGACGCGTCCGAGGAGAAGACTGTATCCAGAAGGTTTCCATGTGGGTAGTATTTGGACTTCAGCACTTTAGCACAGAGGCTATCCGGTTTCTGGATAAGTCTCCAACCTTGCTTAGCCAACGAGGCTTGGTTGAAAAAATGCATCTCATGGAAACCTATGCCACCGTCCCTCTTAGGTTTTGTCGTGCATCCCAGGACATGCAACGAACCTTGTGCTGATCATCTTTATGTCTCTTATGATTTTCTCATACTTTTCACAAAAGCCTATGTTCAACTTGAACACTCCCATGACAATGTTGGCAATGCTTGGGCAACAGCTTTAATGTTGACTTCTTTTGCCGCCTGAGACATTATCCTCTCATTCCAGTCATTGCACCTCTTCCCAAATCTGTCCATGATTGGTTGGAACTTGTCATTCTTCATTCTTCCTTCAGACGTGGGCATGCCCAAATATTTACTTTCAAATGAGGAGGATTCCATGCCCAAGATTATCTTAATCTCTTCTCTGACTCGTTACGAGCAAGCTTCTGTAAACAAAAGAGAGCATTTACTTTGACTGAGGAGCTGCCAGGTACATCTTTGGAATAACTTCAGTACATCATTGATTCTCGTGGTATGCACAACTAAGGCCTTCAAGAAGAGCATGCTACCATCCGCAAAGACGAGATTTGATATTCCTGGGCTCCCTCGAGCAATCTTTAAGGGGAGAAGAGATCCGTTGTAACCTCCTTGTTAAGCAAGCTAGCCAGCCCATCAGCTACGAACAAGAAAAGGTAAGGACTCGATGGGTCACCTTGTCTTAAGCCCCTTGAGGGTGTAAAAGCCTCCAACAATTCACCATTGCATCTCACCGGTCGATATGATTTTCTGACGTACAATTTCGTAGTGCAGGTATCCATTGCTGGCCTGGGAAACAGATGCACAGCCACAGCTACCGTGTGCCTGATCCATTTCGCGGTCAGGTGCGTCGTACAGAATGCATACTATTGTTCATTGTTATTACTTATTACTCGATCGTGATTAATGTGCTAACAATTAGTTACTATTGTATTATTGGTGTCTAGGTTGTGATGGTGATAGGGTACCAGCCGAGCGGCATGGACATCTCGAGGGACATCGCCGGTGTGGCCAAAGAGGTCCATGTCGCCATGAGATTGGAACCTCCTGATCAAATGCACACTACTACTGCCACTAGCCATGCTAACCTGTGGCTCCATTCCTGCACGGTACCCGCCGTATATTATATACTATACTACACACTTGTTTGAAAAAAAATTAATATACCTAGATGATACCCCATGTATTGCAACAGATTGTCATAATATACACATATATATTTCAGTAAGATTTTGTTGTATATATATACTCCCTCCGTCCCATAATATAAGATTGTTTTGCAAGCTGTTTTAGCATGCAAAACGATCTTATATTATGGGACGGAGGGAGTAATTTATTGTATCTCTGATTATTGTATAGTTTCAAAATATTTGTTAAATATGAATATCATGACATACCTTTTCTCATGCATGATTGCATATGTTAAGGTGGTGCTTTTCCCCTGCATGGTTACACATGCTGAGGTGACTTATCTGAATATCTGTAAGACAAATATGTTAGCGAGGATCACCTAGCTAGTTATTTAGAATTATGTTCGCACAATGTTCAAATGCGAACGTTTGGCAGATTGAGCATGCGGAGGAAGACGGTAGCTTGGTGTTCCAAGACGGCAGCAGGATCAAAGCTGATGTCATCCTGCACTGCACTGGGTACGTTACAACTGATTGTCAAATTATGTCTGACATGATTGACGGATTGTTTATGCTAATTGCGTTGATGGATTGTTGGCTTGCTTGCAGATACAAGTACAGCTTCCCATTCCTAGGCGGCGACGATGACGAGCTGGCCAGTGCAATCTCCGTGGACGACAACCGCGTTGGCCTGCTGTACAAGCACGTGTTCCCGCCCATATTGGCTCCTCACATCTCCTTCATCGGATTACCCTTCAGGGTCGGTCAATCAACACTTTCAGTTAATTTGATATTGTGCCAACTTGGCAATTAATTTAGCAGATTTGCTAATTCTGAGTTGCCTGAAATTTTCACAAAACCTCAATCACGTGAAATTGCACATTGATTGGCCTAAACTTGCACTTCTCAAATCATGCAACTTTTTTGCAAGTTTAATAGAAGTTTTTGTTTCCAAGTAGATTATTTTTATACTTGTTTTTGTTTCTAGGAGGGCAAAACTACTCCAGAAATCCTATCTATTTTCCATTCATTTTTATTTTGTTTTCCGGTTATAGCACGTACTCCCTCCGTTCCTAAATATTTGTCATTCTAGGAATTTCAACAAGTGACTACATACGGTTGTATATAGACATATTTTTGGAGCATATATGAAATAAGCTTGCTTACTAATTTGATATATGAAATTAATTAATGCATATATATGTTGATATGTCCGGGCTGATGTATCGTCCATCTGGGCAGACGATCCCTTTTCTAGTGTTTCAGCTCCAAAGCAAGTGGGTGGCTGGGGTTCTGTCGGGAAGACTTGAGCTCCCATCACAAGAGGCCATGATGCGGGATGTGGATGCGTTCTACTCGGACATGGAAGCTCGCGGATGCCCCAAGAGACGCACTCATGACCTGGGACAAGGCTATCCGGTACGTGAATGCATACATTCTTGCATTCATCCATGTACATATACATAATCAATCGATACTTCGATTTGGGCGTTTGTAGTTTGAGTATGAGGACTGGGTGGCGGAGCGATGCGGGCTGGGGAGGATGGAAGGGTGGAGGAAGGACATGTTCGTTGCGACGTGTAAGAACCTGGCCGATCGCCCGGACAGCTACCGGGATGAATGGGACGACGACCACCTGTTGCCACAGGCTCATCAGGATTTCGCCAAGCATTCCTGCCTGGCCGATCAATATTGAATAGCAGCAGCCACTGAGTTGTTTGGCTTCGAGTCACTTGCTCTTTCTTTTTTCTTTTTAACACAGGGAATCCCCAAAGATTCATTCAACTCATAGACAGTATACAGCATGCATTACATGGCCATTATTTATAATGGCTGGCCAACTGTTTCAGCAACTCCTTCAGTTTCCAATATGCGAAATGCTGTAACCTGGTATTACAGTGTTGTACAGTACTGTTCCTCTCCCTCTGTTTTTTTTTCCAGTGCTATCCTTTCCATTTTAGGGGATTTTGAGGGCTATCCTATCCTTCTGCTTGTCCATGCATGTGCCCAGCAGGCAGGCAGAAGGATCAAAGGATACGGGAGCTCTTGTTCTTTTATCTTTTTATAGGACAACAGGAGCTCTTATTCTTTTTTTCTAACCCCATATTGCGCGGGTGAGCTGGCCCAACAACAGCGCTCCGATGCACTATGCACGATATAGTAACAAGAAAGAAAAAGGATAAACTGGTTCCTGCTGTTTGCCATAATATTTTTTATAATGGATTAAAAATATATTACTAAAAAACTGCTAAATTGACAGTTTTTTTTAAAATTACTGAAGAATTAAGAAAATAGTATTGGAATAAATATTTACGAATTTCATAGGAAATATAGAATTTAGAAATGTTTGTGAATTCTTATACTGTCTGCAAAATTTAGAAAAATACAGGAATTTAATAATTTTCATGAATTTGGAACCCAGAAAAAGGTGAAAAAAGATAATCAAAAGGAAGTAAACTGGCGAAAAATATTAAACAAAGGTACCAAAAACAGCTAAAAAGGGAAAAACACATGCATAAAACAAAATTATAAAATAAAAAAGAAATGGAAAAAGAAAGATAAAAGCAGATTTTTTTTCTATAATACATGAATTGTTCTTTTTCATGCATAACTATAGTTATAGACATGTGTACATTTTTCCCAAAATACACTAACATTTTACGTTTTACATATATGTGAATTTTTCTTCATTTTAAATATGAACTTTTTTTTTGAAACATTTTACATAAAATCTAGGAAATACTTTTTTGAAATTAACGGGTCCTAATAAGCCTGTTCATAAGGGCATCTACAACGATAGATGTTAATCGAGGCCCTAGAGAGAAAAATCAAATTCAGGTAATTAAAAGAAATCTAATTGCTCTGTCTTTCATTGGTAGGCGCTAATCAGAGTCGCTAAAAACATATCACAAAAAAGGCCCAGTGCTATGTGGCTTGCTCATGTATGAAAGAAAAGAGGAAGCGCTCGAACATCAGGGGCGTGTTTGGTTGCCGTAGGCTACAGTAGCCGTATTGCATAGCCTTCTTAACTCAGCCTGGCTATGCAAATGCACCCTCAAATACATCATATGCAAGTTGTTTGATTACCTGCATGCCCTCTTGCCTGCATGGGCTGAACCACACTGCCTGGTGTTTGGTTGCCTGCATGTTAGTGGACAAACCAAGGCATGGTGTTTGGTTATATGCAACGCCTGGTGTGTGCTAATCTCTTTGGCTAGTTGGTGAGATTATCAGTACACTTCGGCACAACCATGTAGCACACATCATAAACAGAGCAGAGTATACACAAAGGATCAACTACTTAACATCATATTTCATATAAGCAGTACCACACTTCATAACAGTTCAATGCATAAACCATAAACAATTCAAAGTAGACTCAATAGTAATTAGGAAGGAGGTGCCCCGGCCCTACTCCTTGGCGGTGAAGGCTTCGTCGTGCTTCCCGCACTTGTTGACGACCTCAATGCCATCCTCGTCGAAGATGATGACCTTGAGGGTGTCGGGAGTGAGGAGCTTGAACGTCACCATGTAGCCGATCTTGATCTGATGAATGACTGCGTAGGTGGCCCAACCCTGATCCAGGGTCACCCTGTCGTTTATCAGCTTCACCGTCACCTTCCAGGAGCAGCCGGTGTTGTTCCTGAGCTTGAACTCCGTCGGCACCGCGACGAAGTGCTTGGTGAAGTCCAGGGGCATGGGGATGTACTCAAGCTTCAGTGCAAGGATGACCTTGCACAGAAGTGAGTTGGGCCATCCTCCTCATGCTAGTGGCCGTAGTTACAGCGCTTGTCATCGCCAACCTCAGCGTGTTCGGGTCTTCCTCGGCGGTGGGCAGCAACACAACCTCCTCGGGCATTGGATAAAAGGGCCGCTTGCCCTTGTTGTCAACGGCCGGGAGCTCGATTTGCACACAATTTATGGAGTCAGGCACAACACAGAGTTCATGGCTTATTGAAGAGCATGTGTTAAAATGACATGACTGGCACTCTTCTCCTCCTCTCCATCGCCCCTATATTTACTCACCCTGCCCACCACTACTTACCCACCCCCTCTCTTCTCTCACTGTCAACCTTCCTCCTCTCCATCGCCATGATCTCTAGCTCCAGCTCCAATGCCAACCCCTTCCCTTGGGGTATTGGCTGGAGGGCCTTCTTCCTCGGGTGGTCGGTTGGTGACCGCACCAAGTTCGAGAACACCATGGAGGTGTGCTTGTACTTTGGCTCCATGCCTAACAGGCAGAAGGAATCTGATGCAGTGCTCATGAGGGCCACTACACAAGAACTGAAGACGCTGACCCAGCGAAGGAAGAGATGGCAGTCGACATCATTCGCTGGGCCATGAATCAGGCCGTCTCCGACGACGCTAAACAGAGGAAGAAGTGGTCTAAGTACAAGAACTACTGGGATCCTAATGACCATCGTGCCGCGGTGTACTGGGAGACGGCAATCGTGCCGCCGGCGGTCATCGGTGGGGAGCCTAAGGAGGAGGAGGAAGAACCGGTGCAGATGATAGCGGGGGCGTCGGAGCTAGGATGTCGTACCTGGCAGATCGACCTCGACTCCATCGAGGACGACGATGATGACCCGCCGCCCCGCACAACGATGAAAAAGAATATGAAGGCCAGCCACTCGACCCGCCGCTCCGCACGCCGGTGACGGCGGCCGCGGTTAGCCAGTCTGTTCTGTACCCCCAATCCCCTAATCCCCCTTCTACTCCAACCGCATCTACCTCTATTCCGATCTTGCATGAACTTCTAAGAACTCGTATGTACTAGTATGAACTACTATGAACTGCCATGCTTATCTACCTCTATTCCCCATTCCCCTCTCCGTCGTGGATCGAGAATCTACCACCGTATCGAACGCAAAAAAGTAGTGCAGGACGAACAGAGAAGTGTTTACCACCATTGCCGCCGGCCAGGTGATGATCCGCTCGCTGGTGATGGAGTCCGGTGGTCTTCTTGCTCTCCTCCAATCCGGTGCCGCCGGTGAGAGTTGGGAGAGTGGGGAGAGGGATCCATGAGGGGCGGTGAGGCTAATAACTGTCGGTGCTTCGCGAAGCAACGCGGCTTCTCGAGCGTGGTCGCGCGCGTGCAGCCACCGCCGCCCACGTGCACCGCTCGGGCCTGGCCCTGGAGAAATTGCCGATTCGGGCGTTCCCAGGGAGCCAGGCCCAGGAGTGCTTTAAGGTTCATGTCATCCAGACCGAACAGTAAAAGCAGGCAACCAATCGGCCCGTTTGCGTCCCGCGCGAGCCAGGCCGGGCCTCATGCAGGCAACCAAACACGCCCTAGTGGCTTCGATGCCGAAGGTGACACGAGGAATTAAAGGCCGAATTGCCGATCGGCCGGGAATTATTCCCTGGCGCTCTTCGCTAGCGCAGCGCTGGAGATGCCCTAAGTGGTTGCTGCAGGCAAGCTGTTGTGTGCAATGGACGAGTTATATGAGTGCTCTTTTGGTGGAGGCCACCTAACTTAGTTGTACCCACTCTAAAAAAACCTAACTGATATGTACACTCATTGACTAGGTGCTTGGAAGACAAGGCAACGTGTTGATGATCAGGTTCAAGTACCCAAGTGATTAGCTACGATCGATAATTATCCTTATGACAAACTTGGAGATGATGTTGAAGGAGAAGAGATGGTTGTGCAAGCCATTTGAAGAACCCCGTGAAGCTCAATGTCAATATGTCGTGTGACGAGAGCACCAGAAGTGGCGCCACATGCGTCATCACATGAGATTGCAGGAGTTTCTTTAGTGGCGCCACAAATCAACAAATTACATACGCATAAGATGTTGAATGTGTGGAATCATAGGCTTTGAAGAATGGGCTCCCGTTGGCAATTCATTTAGGCTGTAGTATAATTGTTGTTAACTTTGCCAGTTGGTGATCAAAGCGATGATGCAGGGCGGAGCATTTCTTTCAAAGTAAAGCTCAAGACAACCCTGGCTTCAAACTAACGAGACCATCAATCAACTAGGAGTATAGTGATCACCAACTTAAATAGAAGAAATAACGAAAAGATACATAGTGTTGTGAAAACAGCCAACAAGCTTAACATTTACTACAAGCAGGCAGAGGGAGACGGAGGGAGTACGTAGTAGGGTTCCCTGATCATCTTCATCTGAGCCGGCTGACGATGACTGAAAAATGGAAAATGTAAAGAGAGGCGACTATGCAAAGCAGCAGAAGCAACTAGTTTCTGATATCTCAAAGCGAGAAATCTAACGATGAAAACGGTTTGGGATTTGGACGCACGGTTCAAGCTATAAAATATTTTGAATAAACAAATCTAAAAAAAGGAAAACACACAAGCTGCAAAAAGTAGTGTCACTTGTTAGCGCCTGAGAAAGTGGGATGACCATTGCCAGGGGTACCTGATGAGGATATAGACCTGGGGTAGGGTCATAGGCCTGACCTATAAGTCCTACCCAAGGTCACTACCCTAGAAGATAAGAGGTCCAAGAGACAACAAGAGACCATCAGCCGAGGACGTCGAGTGCAATCCACTCGACGGTCGTGTCACTCGGAGGTCTTCCTCCCTACCATCACTCGACCATACAGAGAACCACTCGACCTATCGAAGACCAAGAGTCACTCAGCAGGGCAACGGACAGGCGTTCACTCCGTAGTCTTTAAGGTCATTAACAACACTTAAGGCTGGCGTTTCCAGTAACGCCCCCACTTTATGTACATTAAGTTCCTTGTAATGGAGGATGGCTGGGTCCTAGCGCACTCTATATAAGCCACCCCCTCCTCTGGCACAAGAGTTCGCACTCCCTGTAATATCACACACATAATCCAATCGACCGCCTCCGGGCACCGAGACGTAGGGCTGTTACTTCCACTGTGAAGGGCCTGAACTCGTAAACCTCGTGTGTACACCTTCACCATAGCTGGGATCTTGCCTCTCCATACCTACCCCCCTTTCTACTGTTAGTCTTAGGACCACGACAGTTCGTGCTCACCGTGGGGCAGTGATGACCCACAAGTGTAGGGGATCTATCGTAGTCCTTTCGATAATTAAGAGTGTCGAACCCAACAAGGAGCAGAAGGAAATGATAAGCGGTTTTCAGTAAGGTTTTCTCTACAAGCACTGAAATAGTAAGTGATAGATAGTTTTGTGATAAGATAAATAGTAACGAGCAAAAAGTAAATAAAGTAAATAAAGTGCAGCAAGGTGGACCAATCCTTTATGTAGCAAAGGATAAGCCTGGACAAATTCTAATAATGAAGAAGGAGCTCCCGAGGACACATTGGGAATTATCGTCAAGCTAAATTTCATCACGTTCGTAAGATTCGCGTTCGGTACTTTGATAATTTGATATGTGGGTGGACCGGCACTTGGGTACTGCCCTAACTTGGACAAGCATCCCACTTATGATTAACCCCTATTGCAAGCATCTGCAACTACAAAAAGGAGTATTAAGGTATACCTAACCACAACATTAAACATATGGGTCCATATCAACCCCTAACGTAGCAACACAGAAACTAGGGTTTAAGCTTCTGTCACTCTAGCAACCCATCATCTACTTATTACTTCCCTATGCCTTCCTCTAGGCCCAAATAATGGTGAAGTGTCATGTAGTCGACGTTTACATAACACCACTAGAGGAAAGACAACATACATCTCATCAAAATATCGAACGAATACCAAATTCACATGACTACTAATAGCAAGACTTCACCCATGTCCTTAGGAACAAACGTAACTACTCACAAAGCATATTCATGTTCATAATTAGAGGAGTAATAATATGCATAAAGGATCTGAACATATGATCTTCCACCAAGTAAACCAATTAGCATCAACTACAAGGAGTAATCAACACTACTAGCAACCCACAGGTACCAATTTGTGGTTTTGATACAAGATTGGATACAAGAGATGAACTACGGTTTTGAGAGGAGATGGTGCTGGTGAAGATGTTGATGGAGATTGACCCCCTCCCGATGAGAGGATCGTTGGTGATTACGTTGGTGATGATTTTCCCCTCCTGGAGGGAAGTGTCCCCGGCAGAACAGCTCCGCCAGAGCCCTAGATTGATTCCGCCAAGGTTCCGCCTCGTGGCGGCGGTGTTTCGTCCCGTAAGCTTGCCCACGATTTTTTCCAGGGTAAAAGTGATGATATAGCAGAAGATGGACGCCGGAGGCCCACCAGGGGGCCCAGGAGATAAGGGCCGCGCCCTACAGGGGGGCGCGCCCCCTGTCTCCTGGACAGGGTGTGGGCCCCCTAGCCTATTTCTTTCGCTCATAAATTCTTAATAAATCCAAAAGGTTGTTTCCTGGAGTTTCAGGACTTTTGGAGTTGTGCAGAATAGGTTTCCAATGTTTGCTCCTTTTCCAGCCAGAATTCCAGCTGCCGGCATTCCCCATCTTCATGGTAAACCTTGTAAAATAAGAGAGAATAGCCATAAGTAATGAGATATAATGTGTAATGACAGCCCATAATGCAATAAATATTGATATAAAAGCATGATGCAAAATG
This sequence comes from Triticum aestivum, assembly GCF_018294505.1. NCBI lineage: Eukaryota > Viridiplantae > Streptophyta > Magnoliopsida > Poales > Poaceae > Triticum > Triticum aestivum. Next base: position 655,601,351 of record NC_057804.1, read on the forward strand.
GACATATTAACTCCCCCAAGCTTAGACCTCGCTTGTCCTCAAGCGGAAGCCGAAATCGAAAAATATGTCCACATGTTTAGAGATAGAGGTGTCGATAAAAAATAAAATACGGACATGAGGGCATCATGATCATTCTAATAAGAGTAACATATATAGATTTGTCATATGGTTTCCTATGCTCAAGTAATAAGCAATTCACAATGTCAAGTATGGTTCATAAACTTCATTGGGAACTAACAAACTATAATCTCAGTCATTGAAGCAATTGCAATTTATCGTAACATCAGAAAGAGTCAATAATAGAGCTTTTCAACAAGCTCACATACTCAACTATCTCGTAGTCTCCCATAATTGCTAACACTCACACAATACTTGTGGTTATAGAGTTTCAGCCGGACACTGGGAAAGATAGGGGCTTATTGTGTTGCCTCCCAATGTATTCACCTTTAGGTGATGTCAACAATAATAGCCCATACCAACTTACATCCAATTGGATATATGTATCATGATCTTTTAAACACGAGGAGCTTGCCAAAGTATAAAATGAAAAAGGGGAAAGGTGAGGATCACCTTGACTCAAGCATAAAGTAAAAACATAAAGTAAAAGATAAGCCCTTCGCAGAGGGAAGCAGAGGTTGTCATGCGCGTTTAGGGTTGATGCACGAAATCTTAATGCAAAAGAACGTCACTTTATATTGCCCCTTGTATGTGGACCTTTATTATGCAATCCGTCGCTTTTATTACTTCCACAACAAGTTCGTACAAAGATTATTTTCTCTGCACTAATAAGTCATACATATTTAGAGAGCAATTTTTATTGCTTGCACCGATGACAACTTACTTGAAGGATCTTACTCAATCCATAGGTAGGTATGGTGGACTCTCATGGCAAAACTGGGTTTGAGGATATTTGAAAGCACAAGTAGTATCTCTACTTGGTGCAGGGAGTTTGGCTAGCAAGAGGGGGAAAGGCAAGCTCAACATGTTTGGAAGGTCAATGACAATATACTTTAACTGAGATGTCGGAAAACATAAACCATTACGTTGTCTTCCTTGTCCAACATCAACTCTTTTAGCATGTCATACTTAATGAGTGCTTCACAATCATAAAAGATGTTCAAGATAATATATCTATATGTGAACCCCTCTTTCCTTATCACTTCCTATTAATTGCAACGATGACCAAGGCTACGTTCATCAACTCTCAACAATTTTTATGCCTCATACTTTCTATGTGTGAAGTTATCACTATCCATAAGATCAATATGAACTCTTTTGTTCTTTCTACTTTCTCAAGATCATAGCAACATAGCAAAGCCCTTGACTCAACACTAATCTTTATTATAGATAGCACACGGACTCGCTTACATAAAGAGATCACAATGCAAAACTCAAAACTACTTGATATCAAAACTTCAATCTACTAGATCAAGATACTACTAAAAGGATCAAACTAAATAAAGCGATAAAGATAGGAGTGTGATGGTGATACGATACCGGGGCACCTCCCCCAAGATTGGCAGTTGCCAAGGGGAGTGCCCATACCCATGTGATTATTTCTTCGGAGGTGGTGAAGTGGGAATTGTTGATGATGTAGGCTTGTCGTCCGTATTCCAAGGCATAGGCTCTCCATCATAAAAGGATGATCGAGTCTCCGGGATCCTTAGATCTGCAGCCAAACTCATTCTCTTGAATCTATATTCATACTCACAGTTCTGGTTTTGCAGGTCATAAATCTGGGCTTGGAGGTGCTCGATTTTCTCTTGAAGCTTGAAGATGGTCTCCCTAGTGACTTTGGCATCCAGCTTGTGGTTGTTGGTGAACTCCGTGATCATCATCTGTTTGGCGTTGAATCCACGCTCCATCATCCCTTGATACTTGAAAACTTCTTGCTCCATGGCTTTGAGCTTTGTCTCCATGCTCCAGGTATGCCTTGGTCCCTCCACATCATGGATGTGCAGCACCCCCTCATGCATCTCAATGGGTTGAGGGTGATGCAGCACCTCCGCGAGATAGGAGTTGATAACCCTCTCGAAAAACTTGTCCCTGGGAGCGCTTGGAGACGACATGATGCTCTAGATCTGAAACAGAAACAGCTCGAAACGAAAATAGAGGATATTTGCGTGATACGGTGGTCAAAACCTTCGGCAGTATATATAATGAATTTTTACCGACCAAAATACATAACATACAAGAAAACGGAGTCCGGGAGGCACACGAGGTGCCCACGAGACAGGGGGCGCGCCCTATAGGGGGGGGGGGGCGGCCTCCTCTCTCGTGGGAGCCTCGTGTCCCTTTCGAACTACTTCTTTCTTCCTAAAATTCTTAAATAATCCAAAACTGATAAAAATTGCCATTAGAGTTGTTTTGGAGTCGGTTTACTTACCGTACCACGTACCTACGCCTTTTCGGGGTCTGGAACGTTTTGAAAAGTGTCTCTTATGTATTCCTCGGGGGTTATGGTTTCAATAATATTAGTTTCAACATTGATAGGATTACCTAAAATATAATGTTTAATTCTTTGACCGTTAACCACCCTCGGATTTGTGCCTTCGAAGTTGTTGATTTTTATAGCACCAGAACGATAGACCTCCTCGATAACGTAGGGACCTTCCCATTTTGAGAGAAGTTTTCCTGCAAAAAATCTTAAACGAGAGTTGAATAATAACACATAATCTCCTACGTTAAACTCACGCTTTTGTATCCTCTTATCATGCCAGCGTTTGACTTTTTCTTTGAAAAGCTTGGCATTCTCATATGCTTGGGTTCTCCATTCATCAAGTGAGCTAATATCAAACAACCTCTTCTCATCGGCAAGTTTGAAGTCATAATTGAGCTCTTTAATAGCCCAATATGCTTTATGTTCAAGTTCAAGAGGTAAATGACATGCTTTTCCATAAACCATCTTATATGGAGACATACCCATAGGATTTTTGTATGCAGTTCTATAGGCCCATAATGCATCATCAAGTTTTTTGGACCAATTCTTTCTAGATCTATTCACAGTCTTTTGCAAAATTAATTTGAGCTCTCTATTGCTCAACTCTACTTGACCACTAGACTGCGGGTGATAAGGAGATGCGATTCTATGATTGACATCATACTTAGCATGCATCTTACGGAAAGCACCATGAATAAAGTGTGAACCACCATCAGTCATAAGATATCTAGGGACTCCAAACATTGGAAAAATAACTTCTTTAAGCATTTTAATAGAAGTGTTATGATTAGCACTACTAGTTGGAATAACTTCTACCCACTTAGTAACGTAATCAACAACAACTAAAATATGTGTATAACCATTGGAGGCAGGAAAAGGTCCCGTATAATCAAAGCCCCAAACATCAAATGGTTCAATAACAAGAGAATAATTCATAGGCATTTCTTGACGTCTACTAATGTTACCTATTCTTTGACATTCATCACAAGATAAGACAAACTTACGAGCATCTTTGTAGAGGCTAGGCCAATAAAAACCAGATTGTAGTACCTTGTGTGCAGTTCTATCTCCAGCATGGTGTCCTCCATAAGATTCAAAGTGACACTTGCATAAGATTTGTTCCTGTTCATGCTCAGGCACACAACGTCTAATAATACCATCTACTCCTTCTTTATAAAGGTGTGGATCATCCCAGAAGTAATGTCTTAAATCATAAAAGAAAATTTTCTTTTGCTGGTATGTGAAGCTAGGCGGTATATATTTAGCAACAATGTAATTAGCATAATCAGCATACCAAGGAGCAGTACGAGAAGCATTTACAACCGCTAATTGTTCATCAGGAAAACTATCATTAATAGGCAGTGGGTCATCAAGATCATTCTCTAACCTAGACAAGTTGTCTGCAAAGGGGTTCTCAGCTCCCTTTCTATCAATAATATGCAAGTCAAATTCTTGGAGCAAGAGAACCCATCTAATGAGTCTAGTCTTAGCATCTTTCTTTTCCATAAGATATTTAATAGCAGCATGATCAGTGTGAATAGTAACTTTGGAATCAACAATATAAGGTCTAAACTTATCACATGCAAACACAACTACTCAGAACTCTTTTTCAGTAGTATCATAATTTCTCTGGGTAGTATCAAGAGTCTTACTAGCATACAATTCAATTTCTTATCGACTCTTTGCCCTAAAACAACACCTACAGCATAATCACTAGCATCGCACATAATTTCAAAAGGTAAATTCCAATCAGGTGGTTGAACAATAGGTGTAGTGATCAAGGCTTTCTTAAGTGTTTCAAATGCTTCTACACAATCATCATCAAAGACAAAAGGAATATCTTTTTGCAATAAATTAGTCAGAGGCCTAGAGATTTTAGGAAAGTCCTTAATGAACCTGCTATAAAAGCCGACATGACCAAGGAAACTTCTTATAGCTTTTATGTCCTTGGGACATGGCATCTTTTCAATAGCATCAACTTTGGCTTTATCAACTTCAATACCTCTCTCGGAGATCTTGTGCCCCAAGACAATGCCTTCATTAACCATAAAGTGACACCTTTCCCAATTCAGGACGAGACTAGTGTCTTCGCATCTCTGCAAAACTCGATCAAGGTTGCTCAAACAATCATCAAAAGAGGATCCATAGACGGAGAAGTCATCCATGAATACCTCACAAATCTTTTCACAAAAATCAGAAAATATAGCCATCATGCATCTTTGAAAGGTAGCAGGTGCATTACATAAACCAAAAGGCATACGTCTATAAGCAAAAGTACCAAAAGGGCAAGTAAAAGTAGTTTTAGATTGATCCTTCACGGACACAGGTATTTGAGAGAAGCCAGAATAACCATTTAGAAAGCAAAAATGTGTGTGTTTGGATAGCCTTTCTAGCATTTGATAAATAAAAGGTAAATGGTAATGATCTTTCTTAGTTGCTTTATTTAACTTGTGGAAATCAATTACCATCCTATAGCCTGTAATAATTCTTTGCGGGATCAATTCATCTTTATCATTAGGAACAACGGTAATACCTCCCTTTTTAGGGACACAATGGACAGGGCTTACCCATTCACTATCAGCAACGGGATAAATACTACCTGCCTCAAGGAGTTTTAGAATCTCCTTTCTTACCACTTCCTTCATTTTGGGGTTTAACCATCTTTGAGGATCTCTAACTGGTTTGGCATCTTTCTCCACTGAAATTTTGTGTTGACATAATGTGGGACTAATGCCCTTAAGATCGTCCAGAGTATATCCAATAGCAGCTCGGTGCTTGTTCAGAGTTTTCAATAATCTTTCTTCTTCTTTCTTTGAAAGGTTAGCACTAATAATAACATGATATATTTCTTTTTCATCAAGATAAGCATACTTGAGATTATTAGGTAAGGGTTTGAGTTCGAACACGGGATCACCCTTGGGTGGAGGGGGATCCCCAAGAATTTCAACGGGAAGGTTATGTTTTAGCATAGGTTCTTGTTTAAGGAACACTTCATCTATTTCTTCCCTTTCCTTCATAAACATATCGTTTTCATGGTCTAACAAATATTGTTCTAATGGATCAGTTGGAGGAACAACAATGGAAGCAAGACCAATAATTTCATCCTTACTAGGTGGTTCCCTTTCACGAGGTTGTCTGCTAAACTTAGCGAAATTAAACTCATGAGACATACCATCGATGCCAACAGTGACAATATTCTTTTCACAGTTAATCTTAGCACTAGCAGTATTCAAGAAGGGTCTACCAAAAATAATGGGACAAAAATCATCTTGTGGGTAACCAAGAACAAGAAAATCAGCAGGGTATTTAATCTTCCCACACAAGACTTCAACATCTCTAACAATCCCAATAGGTTTAATAGTGTCCCTATTAGCAAGCTTAATAGTAACATCAATGTCTTTTAATTCAACAGGTGCAATATCGTGCATAATTTCTTTATAAAGATCATAAGGTATCGCATTAGCACTAGCACCCATATCACATAAGCCATGATAACAATGATCTCCTATTCTAATAGAAATAACAGGCGTGCCTACAACAGGTCTACGTGTCTTAGTATCGGGTCTAGCAATATTAGCAGTTCCACCCAAGAAAGAGATAACATGCCCATCTAAGTCCTCATCCAAGAGATCTTTAATCATAGCAATACCAGGTTCAACATTAATTTGATCAGGAGGTGTATAGGTCCTAGTATTACTTTTACGAACAACAGTCGAAGCTTTAACATGATATCTTATCCTAACAGGAAAATGAGGTTTTTCAACATAAGCAGTAGGAATAATAGGATCACTATGTGTAATAGTCTTTTCTTCGACTGTAATAGATGCAACTACTTTCACTTCAACAGGAGGATTATATTTAAACCACTTCTCTTTAGGGAGATCTACGTGAGTAGCAAAAGTTTCACAAAAAGTAGCTACTATCTTAGAGTCAAGTCCATACTTAGAGCTAAATCCACGGAAAGCATCGATATCCATAAAAGATTTAACACAAACGAACTTAGGTGTCATACCTGACTCCTTACCATCGTCGGAACCCCAATCTTCAGAGTTGCGTTTAATTCTTTCCAATAAGTCCCATTTGAAATCAATAGTCTTCAGCATATAGGAACCAGCACAGGAAGTATCGAGCAGGTTGCGATTATCAAGAGAAAGCCGAGCATAAAAATTCTGAATAATCATTTCTCGAGAGAGCTCATGATTGGGGCATGAATATAACATTCACTTAAGCCTCCCCCAAGCTTGAGCGATGCTTTCTCCTTCGCGAGGTCAGAAATTATATATGTAATTACGATCACGATAAACAAATGCATAGGATAGAACTTCTCGTGAAATTCCAACTTCAGTCGCTTATAATTCCAAAATCTCGTATCATCACATAGCCTATACCATGTCATTGCATCTCCCTTCAAAGATAAAGGGAAGACCTTCCTTTTGACAACATCATCGGGGATACCTGCAAGCTTAAATAATCCACAAACTTCATCCACAAAGATAAGGTGTAAGTCGGGATGCAATGTTCCGTCTCCTGCAAAAGGATTAGCTAGCAGTTTTCCTATCATACCCGAAGGAATCTCAAAGTGAATATTTTCATAAGGTTCAGTAGGTTGAGGAGCATCTCTTTGCTCTTCTAGTTGGGGTGAAGATACCCCAAACAAGCCCTTCAAAGGATTAGTTTCCATAGTGACAAGTAACAGAAAATTTCAGCACACTATATAAATGTTTCCTTACCAAGTTCCACTCACCAAAAGCGCTACGCTCCCCGGCAACGACACCAAAAAAGAGGCTTGATGACCCACAAGTGTAGGGGATCTATCATAGTCCTTTCGATAAGTAAGAGTGTCGAACCCAACAAGGAGCAGAAGGAAATGATAAGCGGTTTTCAGTAAGGTTCACTACAAAAAAAAGAAACATCCGTGACATTTTGGGCCGAACGAATTTTTTCTGTCATACATATGACACTTCTATGACGATAATTGTGACAAAACCGGGTATCATCATAGATGTGGTGGGCTCCTACTTCTATGACACAAAATCATGACAGAAAATGGGCTTTTCATCCTAGGCGGGCCGGAGACGCAGCTGCATGACATTCTTTGGGCCGTCCATGACGGAAAAAACCGTGGTGGAAGCGAGGGGGAGGAAAATTTTGGGGAGTTCCCGATTACGGTGGGAGGTCGTGGGCCGAGCGATGCGCGTTTCTCTCATACACGTACGCGTGTGTGCGAGGTGTTGGCTCGAATTGAACCCGAGCGAGGCGTTGGGCTCTAACTGAACCCGAGCGATTGCACTGCAGGCTACGCGTTACTGAACCCGAGTGATCGATCGATGGTGTTAACTGAACCCGATCGAGCGATTCCTTCGCTACTGCTGCTAACTGAAGCGATCGATTGGATGAACAGTGAGCGTTGCGGGGGGGTGGTTATGAACAGTGAGGTAGCGTTGCCTCTGGATGAACTGGACCCCGTGGTGTGGTTGAACAGTAGTGGAGTGCCGCGTGGAGGCTGGATGAACAGGACCCGTGGAGGCTGGATGAGTCGACGGTGGAGGTGGAGGCCTGGAGGAGTCGACGGTGGAGATGAACAGTATCCCGTGGAGTCCCGTTTTGCGGTACGCCACACCCCTCCCGATCAACAGGACCCCCGTTTCGACCGTAGCGAGGTCCGTTTCCTCCGTTTTGCGGTACGCCACACCCCTCCCGATCAACAGGACCCCCGTTTCGACCGTAGGAGGTCCGTTTCCTCCGTTTTGCAGTGTGCCAGGCCCCTCCCGATCAATAGGACCCCGTTTTGAACGTGGTCGGTCGAACACAAGGCCCTTTCCTCCGTTGTGCGGTACGCCAGGCCTCGTTTCCATCGCCTGTTCCGTCCAAGCCCTCCCAATGAGCACGACCACACATTCCGTTCCGACCCAGCCGGTTGGCTCCCCATGAACACGATGACGACGCTGTTTCTCTGTTCCGACCCAGCAATGTACGTATGCGCGAGTAGGCGTTCGAGACCCTGCCCGTATGTAGTACGTGGCCGTATTTTCTTTCTTGCACCCTCGCCACTATATGTACGTGTACATGCTACGTGCGCACCTCTACTACGACACGTGCGCGCCTCTACTACGACACGTGCGCGCCTCTACATCGACCAGTATGTACGTACACATTTGCGACCAGAACGACAATGGTACGTACGCTTTGACCAGGTGGGTCCCGACTCTCAGGCACTTCCTTGCCTACGAAGATGTAGCTGGCGGGTCCCAACAGTCAGGGGGGCGAATCATTTTGGTTTTTTTTGCCCGGACGCACTTCCTTGCGTGCGAAGATGTAGCTGGTGGGTCCCAACAGTCAGGGTGGCGAATCGTTATTTTCGGACGCACTTCCTTGCGTGCGAAGATGTATCTGGTGGGTCCCAGCAGACAGGGGAAACATTTTTTTCACGAAATACGGTGGCCCGTCCGGTGGGTCCCCGCTGTCAGGTGGAGGAATAATTATTTTGCGCGTAATAAGGAGGCACTTCCTTGCTGCGGCCGTGGACCCAGCTGTCAGCCTCTCCATGTACAGTCCACGTTCGATGGAAGCCATTCCTTGACCACGTTGACCATGCCGCGCCGAGAGCACCAGGGCTGTGGATGACGGCGAGGCCTAGGAAGGGGACGACGCGGAGCCGGGGAAGACGCGGCAGTGGATGCCCACGCATAGAGGAGTATGAGGGTTCACTCGTTCGGCTGCGGTGTGAGGTTGCCGTCGCCGCAGAATAACAGGGGTGTGGGTGCATAGAGGGTGGCCTGGCAGCAGTGGGAGTAGTAGGGGGCGGTGAGGCCTCCGCGGCATCACAGCCAGCCACGGGCGGCAGGAGTAGGCGGCACGATCGGCGCTACTTTGGGCGGCTGGAGCAAGAAGACCAGAGGTTGAAGAAGCACTACGGCCGTTGGATGGACATCGTACAGTCACTCTAGCTAGAATCATTCATATATTGACTAAAGTTGACAAAGGCCTCCATCCCAGTCAACTTAGTAGGCCCACAAGTCAGCCTCCCACCAAGGTTGGTCCCAGCTAGCAGGGGGGTATTCATTTTTTTGTGCGTAATGAGGAGGCACTTCCGGTGGGTCCGAGCTGACAGCGGGGGGAATATTTTTTTCGCGAAATACGGTGGCCCGACCTGTTGGTCCCAGCAGTCAGGGGGAAACATCTTTTTGCGAAATACTGGTGGCCTGTCTAGTGGGTCCCAGATGTCAGGTGGAGGAATAATTTTTTTCCGTGTAATAAGGAGGCACTTCCTTGCGGCTGCCGTGGACCCAGCTGTCAGCCTCTCCATGTACAGTACTCTTCCGATGGAAGTCGGTTGTTGACCACATTGACCACGCCGCACCGACAACACCACGGCGGTGGACGACGACGAGGCCTAGGAAGGGGACGACGCGGAGCCGGGGAAGACGCGGAAGTGGAAGCCCGCGCGGAGAGGAGTACGAGGGTTCACCGATTTGGCTGCGGTGTGAGGCTGCCGTCACCGCAGAATAATAGGGGGTGTGGGTGAGTAGAGGGATGCCCTGGCCAGCGGTGGGAGTAGTAGGGGGCGCTAAGGCCTGCGCGGCAGCACAAGCCGGCCACGGGAGGCGGAGTAGGCGGTCCCGCCGGCGCTGCTTTGGCGGCTGGAGCAAGAAGATCAGAGATTGAAGAAACACGACGGCCGTTGGATTGACATCCAACGGTTACGTCTGCTAGAATCGTTTGTTGACGTATATAATAACTAAAAAAATCTTGCATACGCGTCAACTAAACAGGCCCACAAGTCAGACCACTCCCTCTTTTTTTAATAATTTATATATAGCTCATGGCAACTTCTTATGCAATTTATTGCAGTCGTTTTTTTGGTTGGCCAGGGCCAATTTCGCATATTTCTGTGGGTTCCAAACTATTTTTAATACCGAAATGTCGAGCCAGATTTAAAGTACTTTGAAGATATATTTGAATTAGGTTAATGCCTAGTGAAATAGGAATATGAAAATGTGAAAAAAATTCAGAAATTATAAAGTAATTGCCAATTTGTCATCTATTTTTATATTTACAACCCATTTCATATTACTTTCAAGGCATAGAAAAATAAGTAGGCCTGGATTGGGTATTCTTCAGAAAAAATAAACTGGGCTCATTTGCACAGAAAGAAAATAGCTGGGCTGGTCACATGGTGAACATAAAATATAAGCCTGGGCTAGACGGGCCACAACCCAGTTCAAACCCTGCTCCGTCTCAACAATACCAAACAAAAAAAATACTGCTCGAGTAGCTACGTCCCAGGTGTCAGCCGATCTTGTGCTGTTCTCTTGTCTATTGACTATATACGATCACAATGTCGTGGGTCCCAGATGTCAGGAAAACACTAGGAGGAAGCATTTTATTTTTCCATACGCTGACGTGGTGGGCCCCTACTGTCATCCTCTCCACGTATTTCTGCCGATTCCTGTTGTTTGTTGACCATGTTGACAACGCAAGAGGGTGGCGCCGCGGCAAGCGCACCAAATCCCACGGAGGACATCAGCGTTAACGATTTAGGAGACGATGGGGCGGCGATGCGTGCAGTGAGGCGGAGCCAGCCGTGGGAGGTGGAAGCAGGCGGCCCCACCGGCGCTGGTTTGGTTTTGGCGGCTGGAGAAAGACAGGACTAAAGAAACACGACAGACTGTAAAAGCAGCAAGAGTACTTAACAACCTTAACTGAAACCAGCAGGGGCACTTAACAACCAAAGCTGAAAGCAGTATGAGTACTTATACAGGTTCAACCGTACAAAGCACGCCTCGAATAGTGCTACTTTGCCTACATGCTACAGTTAACCAAGGGTGAGGCCGCCAAGCCCCAGGACAAGGCCCAGGCGCCACCCCGCGCATCCACAACCTTCTAAAAGCGGCTTCATCTCGCAACGTGGTCAATAAATAGGATATTCGGTTTAGAGCCATGGAAAAGCATGAACATAATCTTCTGCCCTATTCTCCAAGATGGACGTGCCTTCATTATCTGAGACTATCCACGAATAAGTATCTTTTCGCCTCCAAGGGGAATTGAGTAGGTCGACATAAACATCATGTTGTGACCAAGCGCAAGTCTGACCCGACCATGGTCAGGCATCTGTATAGGAATAATAGAACTCGGCAGTTCCTGTTTCAAGAAGATCACAACTGTAAAACTGTGTATAAGCAATAGTTTATGAACAACATATATAACAGAAAACAGCTCATACCATAAGTTTCCGGACACAATTGGACATGTTCAATGAGTGCAACAGTGGCACACATATCCCACGTGGCCTTCCACCATTGAAACGCCCCACAAGGACCTCAAGACGATCAATAAAGTGTAGGAACATGTGGATGTCGATCCAGTCAACTTCAGTGCCATTAGTAATAGCCGAGTTACTACAAAGTAACAAACGAGCAGACTGCTTAACTCTAAAAAAACCTACACGTGCCACCAATTATAAGACAATATTAGTTAGAAGTAGCATCTTCATGAGAGATTCGTTGCTACTTCTAAAGTTAAATTGTGATTAGTTAGACAGAATAGGTGGATTAAGAAGTAATCGAGGCAACAAGCAAGAACCAGATACAAAACTAACATGGATGAACAATTGGAACGACGTCGGGGTGGAAGATCGCAGTGAAGATGAGACCAGGTTCTGCTATTTCCATCAACATTCATGCGCCAACTTTCAATCCGTAACACTTGAGAAAGTTTATCCAAGTTTGGCCATAAAAAAAGCAGCGATCTTCTTGGTTCATGAACCCAACTCGGAAGCAATATCCATGGATTGTCTTTGCTGTGACCATTAAACTAGTGTATTCAGTTATGGCAAGGCCGAGCATCTTGAGTACATGTGTTCTGGCAGAGCAAATAATACACTACAGGAAAAATAATATGAGAACACAACATGTTCAAAAAAAACCACCCTCCCGGATAGAGAAGAGGATTCTAGGAACATATTGTGCGTGTTTCAAAATGTTGTGGTAGGATGAGAAGGAACAAGTGTGGCGTCTCGCCGTGGGCGCAGAAATCTGTAGGGTACTCGCACTTTGGGCACTGCAACTGAAACACACTAGATTCAGTACGAAGAAAAATGCATCAACGGCGGCGGCTGCCATCCTAGGATTACCTGCGACCAAGGGACTTGGATTTATCGGGGATGGATGAAGAATTCGTACCTGGTTCTCCATGAGAAAACCCTATGCAATCGCCGAGCGGGGTTTTTCTCTGAACAAGCAGACGAGGGAGAAGGGGATTCAGGCCCAGTGAAATATTGCCGCTTTGTCCGTCCAGCTTACTGCTAAAGCTGGAAAGGGGGGGGGGGGTTGTGATTTGACGGCTCATTGGGCATTACTGCGGCACTACGACCGGGGTGTGTCTACCGTGAAGTTGTGCACTCTAATTTGTGCATATGGCACATGGACCCCGTTGCCGGTTTCCCCACATATCAGCGAAAGGAAGTAGAAAGACAGGAGTAACTAGTTACACATAAATATATTTTTTGACAGAGAGATACTCCCTCTGTAAAGAAATATAAAAATCTTTTATATCACAGGCTCACCTTGCCGAGAAATATACTCCCTCTGCAACGCACGGGCATTATGGGGGTTCAGCTTTTTTTATGTGGGTCCAGCTGAGAATATAATACTCAGATAGGCTCACGGTTCTGGACTTTGGGCCGCAGGCCGACCCTTCATGTTTGGGGGCCCATGTGTTCTACCTCAGCGCTTTTCATATTGCAAGCGATCGGTACTGCGCTGGTTTTAGATGCTGTCGCAAGGCGAATACACAAAATTGAATAAAGCACGACAGCTGTTGGAATGAAATCGAACGACAGTTCGTAACCAGCAATCAGAGTTGAAATTCTATCAATGATATACCATGTGATAAATAATACTGTCGTACTACTTATACACACAGGACACTTGTTTCACCATGCCAAATTATTACATCAAAATCTCTCGGAGGATAGATCAGTTCGGCAGTTGCATGCTGCTACTGAAGAATTTCAAAGTTGATTTGGACCAGCTCTCCTTGCCGAGAAAGTTCGATTTTGACATCACCCCCTATCGCAAGATATGATTTAGATTTGAACCTTGACCATCCTTTAGCATCAATCATCATGCGACCATCCTTTGTACTTATGGTATATTGAGCAGGCTCATTCACACAAAGGCTGCGCATGGTAAGAGAAACTTGGCCGCGGTCGCCCGGATTGTTGAACGACTCCCTCGTTGCTCTAGGAATTCTCTGTTTGAAAACAAGAAGACATACCCAAACAGTTAGATCAACACAGTGAATCATGTGAAACAACATGGAAAGAAAAAAGAATGAAGCACTTGGGCGGCCAATGCGTACCAAGAAGGTGGACATGTCGGTTTTTGTAAGGACTGGTATATGAAGTGCGAACTGCAGCCCAGTCTGTTGCCGGTGCAACTGCATGGGCCGGACCAAATGCAAGTGCAAGTGTTGGTGCAAGTGCCGAAGCCGCCGCTGCTTCCGGAGATGGTGCTCCTTGTAGAGCTGGTGCCGGTGTCGATGCCTGATCCTCCGGTAGATCAGACTGATCCGCTGACGCGGTCAGTGCCCAATCCTCAGCTGGATCAGACCGAGCTGCTGCCGCTGTCAGTGCTAGAGCAACTGCCGGTGCTCGATCTGTGTGAGACAGCGGCGATCGTGTCTGGTCTGCTATGATCAGCTTTCTAACTTGACTAGGATTCGTGACCGTGATCCAGTTTTTTTCTTCATTTCTTTTAAACGCGAGAAGGAATAATTGTGGCGTTTTTGTTAAACCAAACCGCAGTTCATCATAGGGATTCAGCTTGTACTCAGACAACATACTGATCCAATTGTTTCCAGTAATATAAGTGATGGATAGTGCCTTCGTTACTGACACGACATAAGAAGTGAAACCTGCAAAAATAGCCATCGTAGAGCAAACCAAACGGTTTATTCTGTGATGAATGTCACATGGCAAACCTGCATCGTAAAATTGCAGGAAAAGAAAGAAAACATGACATTAAATCAATAATATTTAGACAGTAAATCAATAAGATTTACTTGATGTGACACGAGTGAATCCTTACCAGGAAATCACTATGTTGAAGTACTAAACAGAAGATTGATCATCCAACTACGCGTGGCATGCAGGGGCCCTGCCTACTCCCACAAGCAGGATAGTCCAAAGGTCGTGACAAATCGTATGGACCGAACATCCATGGGGCTGGAAATCCTGGTGGGTGCGATAAACCCTGCAATGCATACAGATATTGGAGTGTAACCATAATTGATATACCGTCCTCACAAAAAATATGATCTGGATACTTCAAAATGTACAGACTGGATTGAGTGGACAGACATTAACATAGACCATTCTCAGGACTGGCCACACACCAAAAGCGGCAGTACTAATAAACAATACAGGGTTCACAAACACAAATCAAGTACTGAACAATAGTACTTACTACAGACAAGCAAAGTTGCACTAACTAAACTCTGCAGACTATTTCTTGCCACCGACCTACGGGATGAACCCCGCATAACTGACTAGGCCATGGACTTCGTGTGAGATGTCTACATGCACCATCACCATCTTGTCAACCTTGGAGAACCTAACAGAGTGGTCTTTCCACTCATAAACATGATGATGAAGACAGGCCGTATCAGATTTGTTGGGAAGCTTTACAAGAACCACACCCTTCGTAATCGAAGGCACAACCAGGAAATTGTTGTGGGCAAGTACAACCTCGAGAACACGCCTGACAACAATGCTACAGGAAAACACTAGTTCAGGACACATGGCGACAAGCACACATCAGCTGGATAGTTTAGCAGTAGAACTCATCATCAGGTCTTCCAGTTCACACGACATGACTTTAAGAACTTCATCTCCACCGCAGACCTGGTTCTAATTCAAACAGAAACCATATTTCATTACTACATCCGTTCAGAAATATAAGATGATTTTCGATATTATACTCCATATATGACTACATATACGCACAGAAATGAGTGAACAAAGACACTAGAACATGTCTTCAAAGGCATGAGAGCAGAGGGATTACATGCAATATCCATAACACAAGTTACTGAGGCAAATATACCCTCTTAAAAGGTAGCATTGATGTTCATAAAGTACTCCCTCCGTCCCAAAATTCTTGTCTTAGATTTGTCTAGATACGGATGTATCAAGTCACATTTTAGTATTACATACATCCGTATCTAGACAAATCTAAGACAAGAAATTTGGGACAGAGGGAGTAGTTGAAAGTAATCTATAAGAAATCAATGTCAACCTCTCGCATGTTTTGGTCAAAAGAGGAATTTAGAACCGTCATTTGGCACACTAAAATCACATGCAAGATCACCCAGAAAGTTTTACTACCAGTACTAGTACTACGTGTTAGATGAAAAAACACGATCAAGATCAAGAAAAAGATCGTTAACAAGAGACATTACTTGGACTTGCTTAATGAGGGATCCCGGAGAGGGGGGCTTGGACAGGGCGATGGCTTTGAGCTTGTCTGCGGTAGTATCGGCGGGGTGCTTGCGCTTCTTCGTACCATGAGCCTCGATGGTTTTGGCCAGAGCCATAGACATCACGTCGGCCGGTGCTCCGGCGTCCATCCAAGAGAGGAAGCTGTGAGAGAAGAGTGAAAGGAGGAATGAGATGAGGGAGAAGCGAAGCGAGTGGGGGTTTTCTTCAAGAGAGGAAGCTGAGAGAGAAGAGTGAAATGATGGTTGCTTCGTCCGTCCAACTTACTGCTGGAAAGGAGGGGGCTTTGTGATTTGACGGCTCATTGGGCATTACCGCGGCGGTTCGATCGAGGTAGTCTACCGTCACTCTACTACGGAGTAATTTAGTGCATGGCTGGTGGACCCAGGTGCTGGCTATCCCACACGTCGGCGAAAATGAGTACTTTAGTGCATGGCTGGAGGAGGATCCGCACGGTAGAGCGTGTCCACTGTTTTTCATTCTGAAGAAAAAAATGATTATAGCAAGTGTTTCCACTCTTACGACGGAGGAGTGCGAAACACGGCAACCACTTGAACATACACAGTGCTCCTACTACTGGGCATGTGCAGTGGTTCATACGTCAGTACTACAAAATCTTGTTGCTGTGTTGTGCGCATGTCAACTACTCCTATATGTAACATAGTACCGCTTTTTCGATTGTCCGGTCGAGAATGAACGGTGAGATCAATGTTAACAGAACTAGGTCCACAGCGCACGGAGAGTACGGTGCTACAGTACTCCACGAAACATGAACCATATGAAGCACATCCTATAGTGTTAGACAGGGTGTATGTAGGGTGCACGGGATGGGAGCAAAAGTTCCCTTCTCGACCCACTTTTGGGTGTTTGGCAGAGTGCATGAAGGGTGCATGAGTCCACACTAGTAGGTTGACAAAAATACACGAAGAGGAAACAGCTATATTCAGATGAGAATGCAACCAAACACACCCACACGCTTTGTGCTACAGTGACGGATCTGCACCGTCTAAGTTTGATCCAACGGTCATGTTGCGCCGAGACATGGACATGCCCATGCAGAGGGCGCCTAAACACCACCGAAGTCCCTCTGCTTCTCGAGGCGCACGACGTTGTGATGCAGGGTGCAACCGCCCGCAGAGCCCGCTCCCGGTCGACGGGAGCCAGCTCGTCAAAGACGGCGTCCAATGGCACGAATGGATTCCGGTGACGGAGCCCTGAAAGGATTCGCCCGGCAACGGCGATGGCAGCACGCAACCCCTCCTTGTCCAGCTCAGCCCCCACCATCGCGTGGAGACGGCTCAGCTCCTCGGAGATATAGGTGAAGAAGGAGACCAGGTCGGGAAGCCGCAACTCGTTGAAGTCGACCGGGTGGTCGAACGAGTTTAGCCCGACGACCGACATCGTCGCGCTGGCACGATGGTAGGCATCGCGCAGCCGCAACACGTGCGTGGCAACTTGGTTCACCAAGTGGCTGAGGCGATCCTGGACCTCGTCACGATCGGCCCACTCGCACTCCAGCCGGTTCCCCTGACGGCCTATCGTATCTCCCGCTTTCTGCAGCAACGCCGCCGACGCCTCGAGCATCTTTGTGGTGGACGCCTGCCGCTTTTGAAGCTCCATGAACTCCCGCACATAACAGAGGATCATGGCACTCCTCTCCTCCTTGAGCTCACAGAGCTCCACGTCCTTGGCCCTGAGCTCCGCATCCTTGGCATGGAGCTCCTGTGTTAGGCGCCTCACCTCGGACTCTGTGATCTGCTGCGCCGCCATGGCACCAGGTAGAAGCAATGGGGAGAGGAAGCAAAGGGGGGGAAACGGTTGAAAGGTAATGCAATCTACGGGAAGGTGGAGGGAGCCAGCCGAGGAGCGGGGAATCTTTTGGTTTTCACCACGGTAAAACACCAGTCGACGACTTCTCACATCAGGGAGCAGTTTGTTTTTACAGGCGGAGTCATCGTGACTAATTGCTACCGCGCCTGCCCCCGTCAATCAAAAAATTAAAAATCCTGCCGCGCCTGCTCCCGCCAATCAAAAAATTTAAAATCCTGCCGCACCCAAACACCAGAGCAACGCCGCGGTAGATATTTAAATTTACTTGCCGACAAGTAGATAAAAAAAGGGGTGAAAAAACAAATGTGGCGGCGGCCTAGCTAATCGGTCGAACTAGCCCAACTAGCTAGCCACCGTGCTTCACTGATGTACTCGGTGGGAAAGGTGGTCTTTCGTGATTTGACGACTCATTTACTTGCTTCGGTGCTATGACCGAGGAGGACCCAGAAAACGCGCGGTAGGGTGTCCCATGTCAGGAAGAATATATGCGTGCACCACCCGGGAGGACCCCGAAACTGCGCGGTAGGGTGTGCCAAGTCTCGGCACGGAGGAAAAATGTGCGTGTAAAAATATACTGTATCAGATGTAGTACCTATGGTTCGACCTCGGGACCCATCCAGTCGGTCGAAAACACCCCACTAGCCACACAACTTCATCATGCAAACGTGGCACGGTTAGCTCCGTCTCGACCAGCCGCAACGTCTCTTGTTCTAGGCGATTCTTCTATTTTCCGAGCTTTTTTTTAGTTGTAATAACACCACGGCAAGCTAGCACCGCTCTTCGTGTGTGCCCGTGCAAAGGTTAGACGATGGAGAGAAGAGAGATTGAGATCGCAGACATGGGACCACCCGTAAGTGAGACAACGGTCATGCACGTGTTCACGAGGCACTCCCTCTACTCTACTCAACGCAAGTACTGTATAAAATCAAGTTATGGGACAAAGCCAACAAACATTCGTTTCTTCAGGCTATTGACTTACGCTTTGTAGTCCAGGTTGCCAGTTCGAATCTCGTATTTCAGATTTGTTAGTTTTAGGTCCAAATTTGATTAATGACAAGTGGGACCCCCGTGTGTTGTTCCGATATTTCAGTGTAGGATGGTTTTTTTGAACAAACACTTTGCGCGGTTAGACAAGTAACGGCATGAGTTACACGTATTTTGCAAGTTTACGAACAAAAATGACAGCGGCATAGAATATCACATCCACCCCGCAGCTTAGATACTATGGTGATACGCGTTTTTACACCGTTGGAAGTGAGATCCAATGGCTTGGGAGTAGTCTTTGTAATTATGCGCAATTTCCAAACTCTCCAAAGTTTTTTTTACAAATAAAACATTCAAGCCTCGTGTGTGCCTCTGCATCTTCGATCCAACGGCTCCCCGGTGCAAATATTAGGTGCTCCCCGTAGCTTAATTACCCGCTACGATGATATGAGCATCTAGGTCGTATGATCAGTGATCAGATGGCACATGCATAGTACTTGTACTTTCTGCGCATTTCCCAAACTCTATCAGCCGTATATTGCAAAAACATTCAAACCTCCTACTGTGGGCCGTTAGATCTCAGTGAACTCGTATCACCATAGAATCTACGATGCAGGATCACCTCATACTCTCCCGTGCGAGAAAACATATGGTGCTATCGCAGCTTGGATGTTACGGTGATACGAGCTTGGAGGTCGTTTGATCTGAGATCCAATGGCATCTGAGCAGTCTTTGTGCTTGTAAGCAGTGGCCGAACTCTTTTGGGGCTTTTCTGCAAAAAACCATTTGAACCACCGAGGAGGTGTTGGGTCACAAATCCAACGCCTCCGAAGAGCTTGTATCACCAAAGCATCTAAGGTGAGGTGGCACATGATATTCTTACATACAGGAGAATATGATGTCCTCCTTCATCTTAGATGCTACGGTGATACGAGCTTAGAGGTCGTTGGATATGGGATCAAAGGGCATCTAAGTAGTTTTTGTACAAATTGTGTGCAATTCTCAAACTCATCAAGGTTTCCTGCAAAAAAATTAAGACACATCATGTGAGCTGCTATATCTCAGATCTACAAGCTCCAAGCAACTCGCATTGACATATAGCATGTAAGGTATGGGGGCACATGATATTCTCTCGGGGAGGAGGGGTGGGGGGTGCACAACCAATCGGTGGTTGGGAGGGTGGGAACAAATATAATCTAAACAACCCTAAACAGAGCTCCACAGTTTTATCTAAGGTCGAGGGGTTGACCCCCGACAATCATAGCTCCGCCTAAACACAACATTTGCATGTACTGTAGTACTAGACTTAATATTCATGTTTCAGTTTCATGTTCATTTTAAATATTGAACTGAGGACCATGGATGTCTTACATTTTACTCCCTTCGTTCCTAAATATTAGTCTTTTTAGAGGCTTCAAATGGACTGGCAAATACAGATGTATATAGACATATTTTAGAGTCTAGATTCACTCATTTTGCTCCGTATGTAGTCACTTGTTGAACTCTCTAAAAGACTAACATTTAGGAATAGAAGGAGTATTTTTGAACTCGTGTCATACATGCATGGGTTGGAAAAATAGGTGCACTATACTTATTGGATTGTTGTTGTGTTCGTGCGTGTGTGTCTCTCTCTGTGTGTGTGTGGTCATATGCTTGATACATACAAAGTTTTCTCACCTCCATATTGTTCATCTTTTAAATTTGAATTTGCATTGGAAAACTTACTAGGGATACCACGAAATGTGAAATCCACGTTGAGATCACTATATCACAAATTCACTCTAATTCAATGACTCGTCATAAATCAATTACCACGTTGAGATTAGTATTTGCAAGGAAAATACGGGTATTGTAATACACATAGATTCATTCGGCAATTTAAAAGGTTCCTTTCGTATTCTCAAATGGTAGGACCCAACGGCGTACCAGCCAGACCTTGGCTCGTGTTAATCCTAAAAAAACGGGCTCGTGTCCTTCGGTGGCATGCGTGGTATGCAGATTAGGCAACCCCAACCAGTCGAGCCTCAGCGTTTCAAGTCGAAATATCTGGCGGCCAGAATTCTAGCCCTAGGAAATTCCCCTCATGTCCCCGGTCCATAATGACTACCGATGAATAATGGAGGGATGCTTTAGTAACTAGACAACATTACCTACCGTGCCGAGCACGATTCAATTCCCTCGGTCGCCGCTCGTCAATGTCACCTGTCAACTGCATTGCCTAGGACTACTACTACTACACCAGGATGAGCACATAATTGAGCCCGTTTGTTCGTGCCTAGTACTTTTTTTGTTTGTGCCTAGTACTTGAGTTAATATATCAGGCAATGCACTGGTACGGAGGGATTATCCTTTTACTCCCTCCTTTCCGGTTTATAGGGCTTATCTCAAAATTTTAGTTTTCCCATTTTATAAGTCTCAATTTGGTTGTTCCCCATCACATGTTCAGATTTCAAGGTGCAATAAATCATTACATGCAAGTATTAAGAGAAAATTGACCAATGCATGTACTTTATGCATGCATGCATTGCAATTAATTCATTTGTAAACACAATTTTTGAGGAAAACAAGTGCATTAATTGAGTGGTTTTGCAAACTACAACAATTGTTCCACCACTCACCATCTACCTTGGTTGGTGAGATTTTTGAATTGAGCCCTATAAACTGGAAAAGAGGTTTAACTAAGCAAAATGTTTGACCAAATCCTTTCTTAAGAAATACAACATGACAGATGTACGGCTTGAAAATTTATTGCATGATGCAGGTTATGATATTGTTTCAAATCCTGGGTCTTAAATTTCAGAAAATCCAAAAGGGATCATAAATTCTTGAAACTGAGCATGGTCACGTGATATGGCACAAATATTACTTCGTAAGTTTATTCTTCAATTCGAGACAAGCTGCTTATGACAAGTTGCACAAATGAAGAGCCAAGGTATTTTGGAACAAAGACATGTCACGTTTTTTTTTGAGGGAAAAGACCTGTCACGTTAAGGCGAACACTTTCACAATTGAAACTGTGGGCGTTTACGTGCCGCCACGTGTCCCCGCTTCTCATCGGAAGCTGCCATCCCAGCAAGCGTGTGAGTCGACGGGAGGCGTGCGAGCAGACCGCTGCGCCGGCTGTCAGGGAGGCGTGCGAGCAGACCGCTGTGCCCATGCGCGCCCGTGCTGGTGCCCATGCACACGAACGTCTCTGTCGCGCCGTTGACAACGCCTGTCCCCGCACGGGTGCCAGTGCCCCCCTCAGTGGCATGGATGGCCGCCGTCGACCGCTTCCTTGCACCAACGCCAGTCGCCTCCTCCCGCCAGTTGACTCGCTCCGAAGTCCAGAACATTTTGGCCTTCCTTGAAGCTAGGCCAATGTCCAGGAGTGCGCCAACAACGGTGCAAGACGCCGCCGTCACCGTCGGTCAGTGGCCTGACGACACACAGAGCACGGCAGAGGAGCCGCTTCCCACCGCGAGACGCCCTCGCCGCTGCCGCGTAATCTAAATTTTCCATGAAAAACGTTCGGATTGCCATGCTTAAAATACGAACGTTTATCATTTCCGTTTATTTTATATCGATCGTCGTATAATTTAAAGTCGGAGTCAGACTGAATGAAATGTATGGTTTGATCAATTGAATGTTCTGCTAGAGCGGTATCTAATAAAATATAAAATATCATCAAGCCACATGTATTCCTTGTCATCCAACGACCTAGACCGCTTCAATGTCGAGCGCTCAACACGTTTAGCGTGCAGTTAATTTCATGCCAAAAATAGTGCTAATCACATGACAACACGCAAATAATATCCTAGTAGTTAATATCCGCATGCACTTACTATACTTCCAAATTAACGTGCATTGCACGTACACACTGACTAGTGCTGCTAGTATGTGAAACTGGTGCCGTGACTTGTGAGTTGTGAACGCGCCCAGATATGGTCAACGGCAACATCGCCCGCGAGTTCTTCCTGTTGCGTCTAAACGCAGAATGGGAGGAGAGAGAGAGAGAGCACATATGGAACCCACCAGTAAGTGAAGGCGAATAGTACTAAAAATAATATTACATGTTATCCATTAATTAGGCTGTGGTAATATAAAAACATTATGTGAACAAAGGGGGTACAACAAACATTGCTATTCTACGTATGTTGCCTATTGACGTGCGGCTTGAAGGCCCGGTCGCATGTTTGATCCTCGTCCTTTATTTTTTTAATTTGTATATGGGTCCAAATTTGTTTCATGACATGTGGGCCCCTTGGTGTGTAGTTTGTAGCACTTTAATTTGTGGGTCGAAATTTGTTCCATTCCAAGTGGACTATCGGTGTGTAGTTTTGTAGCTTATTTATAATAATTAAAGAGAACAACATAGTTTTTTCAATAATACCATGGTGCGACGTTGAAGGTGAGAAAGGACGTGCGAGAGAGCGATGACCGAGCCAGAGGGAAATCAACTAGGGGAGTTGCGTGGGTTGCAACGGCGTTTGGAGTAGTTGTGGGCCAAATGCTACGAAAATATAATCTAAACCGTCCGGAATAAATGCCTACACAAATTAATCCAAGGTTGGAGTGCCCCTTGCAATATAAATAGCTCCGGCTTTGCGAGGGATGGAGAGGTATTAGCTTCAACGCGTGGAAGATATGGTATGAGAAAGCGAGGTCAATTGAGAGACATATAGATAGAGAGACAAAGTGAGTGTGGTCCGACATTCATTGAACAAATATATATGCTCCGGAGAGATATTGTCCGATTGAGCTTTTGGTAAGGGTGAGGGCTGTAAGATAGAGCTTGAGAGATGATCCAGTCACAGACGTGTAGATATATTTTGTGCGTGGGAGGAAGCAAGGTCAACCGATCACATAGGGTCGTCGTGTGATCGAAAGAGTGAGACGGGTTGGAGAGAGTGACCTAGATAGACAATGTGCGTGAGAGAGTATACAATGTGAATAGGTCGAATTGGGCTCAAACATGGTGATATATCGTTTTTGTCCGAGAAAGAGCGAGGTAAATCAAGACATACACACACACACACACA
Source organism: Triticum aestivum (assembly GCF_018294505.1). NCBI lineage: Eukaryota > Viridiplantae > Streptophyta > Magnoliopsida > Poales > Poaceae > Triticum > Triticum aestivum. The sequence goes on from NC_057804.1 coordinate 655,625,124, forward strand.
CACCGAGAGAGAGAGAGAGAGAATTAGTGAGCATGGCCCACCATGAGGTCGAAAGAGTGGCGGCGGCTTGGATGGACTGACCTAGGTAGACAATCTGCGTGAGAGAGTATAGAATGTGTCGATCGAGGCCCGAACAGGGAGATATATCATTTGTGTGTGAAAGAAAACGAGGTTAAACGAGACTCAGATAAAGAGAGCGAGATTGAGAGAGTGTGGCCCGTCGTGCAGAAGAAAGAGTGAGACAGTCTCGAGGGAGTGACCTAGATATACAACGTGCATTCGTGCGCACGAGAGGTTGGGGGGCTAGATAGGCAATGCATGTATTTAGAGCGAGAGGGTGAGAGGGAGAGGGGGGAGAGAGAGAGCTCGGCATGGGGTGCAATGAGGGGTGTGTGAGGTAAATACATTTGGTCACAAGAGTGGAAAAAGGGGTTGTGTAGTTGAGAGACTTAGAGATCGAAACATGGAGAGAAAGAATGAATGTGTGTTGGAAACCGATATCTTGCTAAGGTGGTTAGGAGAGGAAGATTGACCGATACGGGAAGTATGTACCGTTTGTGCACGGGGGGGGGACTAAAAACAACATTTGAATGTACGTAGTACGAGACTTAATATCGATGTTTCAATTCAGTGTACATTGTAAGATTTGAACCGAGGACCAGGCATACGGGTAATTATTTCGAATTCGTGCCATACTAAGTTTCGAAAAGTTGACATTGGCTCAATTTGTTGTGCTATTTTGTAGGTCATATGTTTGAATCCATCCAAAAGTTTTCTCACTACCATGGTGTTCATCATATACATATGAATTTGTATTAAAAAAGTAGCGTGGATACAGTGAAATGCGAAATCCACGTTAGAATTGGAGATCGCTACGTGACACACACTCTAATTCAAATAACTAACTACGTGGCACACACTCTAATTCGAATAACTAATTATGTGACACACTCTAATCCACGTTAGCGTGGGTATCATTTTGACTTTTTTTCAAATAACTCATTAATTAATTTATAGTACTCCCTATGTTCACTTTCATAAGACCTTGAAGACATTTCAAACAATGTGCAAAACAGTTCATTTTAAGTTGTCTGAAACGACTTACAAAAGTGAACGCGTGGAGTATCTCGTTTCGAATGACTAATTATTGCAAGGAAAACACGGGCATGGTAATACATACAGATTCGTTTGCAAATGAAAGAAGATTCGTTTGCATTCTCAAATGTAGGCGCACCAGGCAGACCAGGGTCGTGTCGGGGTGGACGCTGCTTCGGTGCCTTAAAGGCAACAGCCCTTGGGTGACTGACATGTGGGCCAGCCACGTGTTGGGACCACATGTCATGGACACAAAGGCAGGTGCCTTAAGGCACCGAAGCGTAGTCCTGTCAGGGTGGTCGCGTGTGTCGGACGGACGCGTAGCACCCAGCCACCCACCCCCTCCCTCCCAAAAAAAGGACGAGGAAAATATAAGTTCGCGCTTCCAAGTTTCGGATTGAAATATATGGTGGCCCCAATTCCAGCCTTGCAAAATCTCTCTTCTCCACCGTCCCCTTCCGCGCCCAGATTGCTCAAATCCCTAATTCACCGCCATCCCTCGAATTGCCCCTCGTCTTGTCTCTTTCCTCACTGTTCCCCACCTCTGTGCCGGACGACGACGATGAAGACGACGGTCGCACTTCACCACTACACCAGAGCTACCTCATCTACGCCCTCGTCCGCCGCACCGGGTGGTCCACCGACAACGTCAGCCGCTACAACTGACGTGCCTCACAGACACCGAGTTCCACCGCATCAGGTGTGTTTCACCGACGTCGTCTCCCAGCTCACCGGGGCTACTTCGCCGAGCACATCGTCGCACCTCCGCCCCCCGAGGTCGTTGGGGCTTCACCAACGGTCTTGTCCACCGCATCGTAGCGCTCCGCTGCCACTCAAGATCTGCATCCGTGCGCGGCCAGCCAACGCCAGCGCATCACCCTCAATAGCTCTGAAGTGACCCGCACTCTAGCTAGGAGAGCATGCCCAAACGCCGGCCCGAACTAGGTATCCACACATCACTCCCTTGTGCACTGTTCCGACGATGTTTGGATATCCTTTCACTGCTCTCTTAGCTTACACGCCTATGCAACTCTGACTTTAACTCTTATTTCTTCTGGAGATATCATCTAAAACAAGCAAATCCATTTTTTAGCGAAGCATGACGGGGCTACGGGATCTAGTACACATCCTGCACACCCGTATAACCTTGTAAGTATCTGTCCTCCGGTACAACATCAAGGTTGATTCCTATTATTTTGATCAACCATTTGCCGTGTCAAAAATGCAGAGGGGGATGCAAGGAGCATAAGGCCTGCACATCCAAGCAAGTGGTAACATGGACTTGTACATGGAACATACCAAGCGCAAGCAGAGCTGCAGCAAGCCTGTACAACGAGCTAGCGTAAGTCCCCGCATTTCATTTAATTCGTACTGGCATTCGTGTATGATTTGTGTGCAGTGGCTGATCCACGAATTCAAGTTACCAGGGGCGAACATTTAACTTAAAAAATACGAAGGCACCTGCACTCCGGAAATCAACATAACATGAGAAATGTGAAGCTATATGCACTTTGAAAACCAGCTAATGATTCAAAGTAGTTCAGGTTATAAACACTAAATGATGCAAGCACCAAAAAACACAAAATGCAACATGGTGTACAAGGACTACAAACATGGTCTGTACCTGCCTGAATTATTCGTTCTCTGGCTGAAAATATCGAAGTGTAATTGCACGTATAACCAGTGTGCAAACTGCATATCAATATATCTATCCTGCACAAGTATGCCAATAGTTTCAAACAATAGATTAGAAAAGTATTTATGCTATGTTGTCATGATACAGGGACTTTCTGGTAGATGGCCTCGACGTTTCCTCAAGCTATGAAAATGCACTATAATTTGCTTGTCAACAATGCCTGCAAATCTCTGTCTCTCTCAACATAGTAGATCATCATTAGACACTAAATCCTTCAAGGAGCTTGCAAAATGCTTGCATTAGATCCCACATTAGACACTATATGTTCATCACCAGGAGCATGTAAAATGTTTGCATTAAATCCTTCATTAGCAGTCTATTCATTAGACACTTCAGGCTCAAGAGCAACATGAGATTGTATGTTTGCACCAGAAACTTGATTAGATACATCAGATTCAGTTTGTTCAGTATTGATTGGGGGGGGGGGGGTTATAAAATAAGTAGAAATTGGTTTCATTTTCTCATAGATTCCCTACATACAAGCAGTTTTACAACACCGTCAGGTTTAACTATTGGCCAGAAATTGAAGAGTTGAATTAGATATAATCAGGGATGTGATGTACCTGCTTGTTGCGCATGCTACTCTTGCAAGCTGCGACTGTCCGTTTGCGCAAGCTCAATGCATGCCCGTGCTGCCGCCGTTGCCTCCCACGCAGGCTACACCCAGGGTTGCATCTCCATCTTCTTGTCCTTCCGTTCGCTTGAAGCCCGGCGACCTCCCTCCAACGAGGGCGCGAGGAAGTGCTGTGTCGGTCTGTTCAGCGGCGGCTAGGTTAGGAGCAAACCAGACTGGAGGTTGGAGCGAATGAATTGGGATTTTTCCTGCTGTCGATCGATATGGGAGGCGCTTGTTTGGGCCGCGAGCCTACTATAGGGCCTGCCTTGCACTTATGTTATTGGCCCATCCAAATTGAAACATTTTTCTTCATTTTTTACATTGCCTGCTCGTGTGTTGGGACGAACAAAACTAGCGTGGGCCAACCTGGACGACTCAAACTAGGTGCACACTTTCTAGCCACCTGAGGCAGCCGCCCATACCAGCCCCTATGGTGGCGTCGCCCCTTTTTGCGTGTATGATTGGATAGTGAAAAATATTCCAGTGGCACTTTTGATTACCCACAGAATGGTTGAATTGCTTGTTTTTATGAACTGAGTTCGCCAATAATGTGAAGGATGCGAGTCTTTTCATCCTATTGTAGATTGCTTAGATCTCGATATGCCAAAAGTAATCGCATGAAATATACAGTAAAAGCCAGTGTGATGTGTTTGGCTACAACTAGTCTGACTACACGTCCTCATATAACATATCAAGGATGCACCATCTTACCAGATTAACCATTCAAGTTACCCATGCAGTGTGGGAAGAAAGAAGTATTGGGACTGCGTGTCCAAGCAATTGATGCCATGGACTCCTTTGTACAACCTTGTAAGCAAAAAAGAAGTTGCAGTGTGCCTGTACAAAGAACTAGCGTAAGTTCAGTTACCCGCTTCTCGTAATTTTAGTTAGCCACTTATTGCAAAATTGTTCAATTATGTTGCTTGGCTTAATTTAGTTTGCTACTGATTACATAATGGCACAGCCTGTTAATCATATTGTAGACTGCGCCTATCTATGTGTTTGATACTTACTGTTAAGAATTACCTGTTTGCCTTAACTTAAATATCTACTTGTTTGTTTAACTACTTGGCTGCTGCAACAGCGGGTTACAATGATGTTAATAACTACTCCCTCCGTCCCATAATATAGGACGTTTTTTGAAACTAGCATAATGTTAAAAAAACGTCTTACATTATGGGACGGAGGGAGTACTTTTCAGCATCCAATTGAAACTCTTTAATTCCTTGTTTGTTTAATCGGTTTGCTGTTATAACTCCCAGTTGAGATGTTTTGCTAACTTCAACTTTTCTGAATCCAATCGGAACTTTAATGGCAAAACAAGTTAGCCCAAGATCAAAGAGTGAGGTCCCCATGGACATTGCATCATCCCACAACAATGGCACCAGCCCAATCGTGCATTATGAATTGCCAACTGCTGATGCTCTAGAGGCTAAACTAGTGGTAGAAAGAGATTCTGCTTCTGCACTTAGAGATGAAATTGACATGTTGAGGAAGCAAACAACACAATCACAAGTAGTACTCAAGACAACCATTAAATATTTGGTGGATTTCAAAACGAAGCAAGCTGAGACTGACCAGATTGTTAACGTCCTAAAGGAAAAAAGGAAATTAAATTCCTACTTGGTAAATCATAGGTGAAATGTTCTTTCCATAGTTGAATAATCTTTGTGTTGTCTGTTCATGTAATCAATCAAACCATTTGTTTTAGAGATCATGTAATAATTTTTGTTTTGTTTTTTGGTTTGTAATTTTTTTAGCACAAGTCTGTATTAATTGATAAGACTCGGAGACACTTCATTTGGATTGCTGTGCCAGACCTACAAATATGCCAATCGGGCTGAATGTGCATTAGCAATAGTAGTAGTATAGATGGACCATAAGTGGCACGCATCGGAAAGGGCCGAGATGTTGGCTAAAAAAAGATGCTGTTGTAGCCAAAAAAAGTACAGCGACGTGGCTTATGTATGTTAGTTGATATTATTGATCCATATACTCTATAAGTGTTTATATGTCTGTTAGTTCTGTACATTCTTGGTTGATTGACTCGGTATTTGAATCTTGATACATCGCTTGTGTACATATCTAAACGGGAGTACACATTATGTTGTGTGTGACATTTGAGTTGGACATGAAGTGTTCCAAATATTCGAATTCACCTTAAACTGGATACTAGTTTCTGAATTTGAGTATCAGCATTTGTAAACCATATTCATATATGACAGTGGAATACATCTTTGTCGTCCTTTTGAAGATATATAAAAACACATAGAACGATTTATAAAGATTCATATAGGAATACAAAATGGATTCGAATTTAGTTGCCAGGGTAAACGTGGATGCTTATTGTCCCAAAATTCGAAAGAAGCTGCAAAATGTCCACTCCCACGTCGGCTGCCCGAAGCCAAGTGTTTGGGAGATGGAAATTACTGTCTACCCATTACACGGACAATCCATCGGCCCGATTTCCACTGCTCTAAATAGGGGTAGGTTAGTAACTTCAATTAGACGTGACACGACCGCCTCTGAGCCCATTCCGAAACGGTGGGCATCAAACATGGGCGGCAAAACACATTTGATTCAAGATCGTCCGAAAGACCTCTGTTTCTCCCTCCATTCCCCATTCATACATGGTGGGCGGCAAAACAAACTCGACTCGGCCGAAATCGATGTAGGCAAATATTTTCAATAGGGGCAGGTCTGTAACTTCACTCAGACGTGACACAACCGCCCTACCTGTCAGCCCCATTCATATACCGTGGGCGCCAACCATGGGCGCCAACCACCCTCTCCTCGCCCGAAATCGCTCTGGGCAAATATTGGCGAGATGCGAGATTACCGTCCTATCCCCAATCGACGAGACGTCCAAATTTTAAACGGGGGCTAAGTTCGTAACTTTCCCATATTTCAGACAGGCGCGTCCCAAAAACATGGTTCCCCGTACCTCTCCCTCCATTTTCCCATTCATACACCATCCGCGCTAGAACACCCCATCCCCACACCAACCTCCGTCCGCCACCCCATCCATCGCCGCCGTCCTCCACCACATCCAAGACCGCGTTGTCCACTGCTAGAGATGGACGTTTCTCATCCACGGCAACGGACCAATAGCCTTGCATCGCGTCCTTTTGCTCCATCGGCGTCGTCGTCCTCTTTGTCGGGGCCGCTCACACGACCTTCTCTTCCACCGCAATGGGACTTATCCCCCGATGCACCCGTCTACTGTCGCAGATCTGCTTCAACGCCACCGACAGCCATCGCACCCCCGATGCCTACACGATGCTGCAAGAGAGGTGGTACTTCATATCTCCTCAACTTTTTGATCTCAACCAGAAAATAGATCTTAACTTGGTTACTCTACTTTCTTTTCAGCTCTTAGAATTTAGTTCTTAGTTCGAAGCAAACAATGGATGCTAAATATCATTTCTCCAGTTTGCAGCTTCAAATCTGCCATGGCAGAGCCATAATACGGTTTAATTGATCATGCTTAGGGTTTAATTGATCATGTTGGTTCCGTGGTGGTTTCTTTAATAGAAATCGGAGGGAAAACCCTCTTTTGCTAAAAAATATATGCTTAGAGTTTCCCCCTTTTATGATCACTATACGATCAGAATACGTGCTTCGTGTCATAATAACACTGCTCCACGCATCAAGCTAAACAAGCTTAGATGTTCAAATACGAATCTGATATTATTAAAACAGAGTTGTTTAATTGGTCAGCTAAATGTTCCTAAATTAGTTTTGAAAATGCATGTTCGCCGCTCGGGTGTGTATCTCTACAGGGTGCCCATGGTGGGCCGGCCCACCCTGGGATTTTGGGTCGTCCCAGGCCCCGATTCCCCTCTGTTTTGTTGTGCGCTTCCGATCTGTACTCGCCCCCAGCCGCCTGCCTCGCCGGCGACTTGCCGTCCCCGGACGGCATGACTCTAGGAGGAGACGCCAGACTAACATGAGTTAAAGATCGAGGATGTCGCCTAGAGGGGGGGGGTGAATAGGCGCTTTAAAATAATTACGGTTTAGGCTTGAACAAATGCGGAATAAACCTAGCGGTTAATTTATCAAGCACAAAACCTACGACAACTAGGCTCACCTATGTGCACCAACAACTTATGCTAAGCAAGATAAGCAACTATGTGATAGCAAGATATATGACAAAGAACAATATGGCTATCACAAAGTAAAGTGCATAAGTAAAAGGGGCTCGGGTAAGAGATAACCGAGGCACGCGGAGACGATGATGTATCCCGAAGTTCACACCCTTGTAGATGCTAATCTCCGTTTGGAGCGGTGTGGAGGCACAATGCTCCCCAAGAAGCCACTAGGGCCACCGTAATCTCCTCACGCCCTCGCACAATGCAAGATGCCGTGATTCCACTAAGGGACCCTTGAGGGCGGTCACCGAACCCATACAAATGGTGACACTTGGGGGCGGTCACCGATCCCGTACACTTTGGCAACCCTTGGGGGCGGTCACCGGTACCCGTCAAATTGCTCGGGGCGATCTCCACAACCTAATTGGAGACCCCAACGCTTGCCCGGAGCTTTACACCACAATGATTGAGCTCCGAACACTACCAACCGTCTAGGGCACCAAGGCACCCAAGAGGAACAAGCTCTAGGGTGCCCAAACACCCAAGAGTAATAAGCTTCTCAAACTTCACTTCCACGTATCACCGTGGAGAAATCAAACCGATGCACCAAATGCAATGGCAAGGGCACACGGAGTGCCCAAGTCCTTCTGTACCAAATCCCACCAAAGCAACTAATGCTAGGGAGGAAATTGAGAGGAAGAACGAAAGAAGAACACGAAGAACTCCAAGATCTAGATCCAAGGGGTTCCCCTCACTTAGAGGAGAAAGTGATTGGTGGAAACGTGGATCTAGATCTCCTCTCTCTTTTCCCTCAAGAAGTAGCAAGAATCCATGGAGGGATTGAGAGTTAGCAAGCTCGAAGAAGGTCAACAATGGGGGAAGAATACGAGCTCAAAGGATAAGGTTCATTGGGGAAGAAGACCCCCTTTTATAGGAGGGGGGAAATCCAACCGTTATGTGCTCAGCCCGCACACGAGCGGTACTACCGCTCGAGCGGAAGAAGCAGGGAAATGGAGCAACAAAACAAGAACCTTGGGGCGGTAGTACCGTATATAAGCAGTACTACCGCTCACCCCAGCGGTACTACCGCTCCTACTGCCGCTACTACTGCCGCTGAACCCGACACGGGAAAACCACATCTCGAGTCGAGGCGGTACCAGCGCGGAACCGGAGCCGTACTACCGCTTATGGCCATGGGCGGTACTACCGCTGTGGGACAGCGGTACTACCGCTTGTGGCGATAAGCGGTACTGCCGCTCCGACCCAGCGGTACTACCGCTGGCGCCATCCTAATGCCACTACCGCGAAAACAAAGAATACTCCAAAGAAAACCAGAACTACCATAACTTCTGCAAATGAGCTCCGAATTGAGCAAACTCAAGCTCGTTTGAAACAAGACAACGAGTAGCATCAAAACAGCATACCCTCCAACATCCCATGGTTATAGTAAGAAGAGGCAGGGGAGGTATGCTTAGCAAACAAAGGAGTGACACCTCCGACAGAGAAGAACCGGCATACCCTCCAACATCGAAAACATCATAGAAGATGCATGTGAACTCCGTTTTTGATGAACTCGAACTTGTCATAAAAATGACCATAAGCTCCAAATCTCACAAGGAGAAGAACCAACAAGAACCAAAAAGATGATGCAAGGATGCAATGGTTTGAGCTCTCTATGAATGATACGATCAAGCAACTCATCAAGAGCCCCCCTTGATAGTACGGCAAATGATCCTATAACCTAGTCTCCCACAACTACCATGAGACCAGTAAAATAGAAAACCTATCAAGGGCAAACCTTTGCCTTGCACATGGTCCACTTGAGCTAGATGATGACGATCTTGACTCCCTCAAGTTGGACCACCTTTCTTGATTGTGTTGGCTCGATGAAGACTAGTTGATTGCTCCCCCATACTCCACTGTGGGTGAGCCTCTCTTCCGCACATCTTCACAAGTCCATTGTCACCACAATGGACGGCAAGCTTCAAGCATTTGATCTCTTCGTGATGCTTCACTTGAACTTGCACACCACAACCTAACCCCACAAAGAACTCTCACGAAGATCATGGGTTAGTACACAAAGCGTAATTGACAGTGCTTACCATACCATGGGATCGCTTGATCCCTCTCGGTACATATTCTACGCTTTGTGTGTTGATCAACTTGATTCACTCTTTGACTTAGTCTTGATCAATCTTGAATCTTTCCAACTCTCTTCATTTGGATGATGTCTTGAAGGTAAACATGAATGATCACACAATCTTCTCCTTCAAGACATGCTTGCAATAAGCTCAACACTCACTGACCAATCTTTGGATAATTCCTTAATAGCACCTTGGTCAACTCATAAACTCCTTGAAACCAACACATGGACTTCAAGAAAAACCTATGGACAAAACCTTCACATAAACTCAAGGCAACCATTAGTCCATAGAGATTGTCATCAATTACCAAAACCAAACATGGGGGCACCGCATGTTCTTTCAAGGAGGTCAGGAGCCGCTCGCCCAACAGCATCACCGCTGCCCGGGCGCGCCGCCGTGCCTACCTTCCCAGTCTGTTCAGGGCTCAGGCGTGCAACACCCACCAAGCCAACCCGATTTATCCTGAGATACGTCCTCAACACTCAGCAGCCACTCCTCATCACCCATTTTCTAATTGATTCATTACTCATTAGGCAGGACTGTCATTAGGGTTTGTTGTGTGCTCAGTGCTACCTACACTTAATGGTTCAGATGTATTTTGGTAATCTTTAGTACCTCTAAAGTTCACAGGGTTTTGAAAATTTCGGCCCTCGAAACAGAAACTAGTCATTTTGGATTGTTGGTTGTAGTGACATTGACCCAGATTACTACTGCAAGCCAGGTTTGTTGACAATTTTACTTGTGTTTCTTACATAATATCCAATTATTTAGGTCGATTAGTTGCAAACAATAAGTGCTAGACAAACTTCTTCATTCCGATTTTGGACGGTCTCTTACTGCAGTTATAATTCTGCATACTTGTCCTAATAAGCTCACAAGTAAATGATTGATTCACTACATCTATGCTTGCCTTGTCATATTTGTTGTCAATATTCTTTTAGAGTGGACCACCCTGTTTCTAAATACTGGAACCGTAGACCTGAGTGAATAGTGTTTCTCTATGTGATCTCTTCCATCATGTGTGGGTAACGAACACTGCATTGTATAGAAAGAAAGTGTCATTTCCAGCTTTTACATAGGTTTCGATCTTTTACATGGAATGCAATCTGCCTACTTGCTTTGTGTCGCACTACCAACACTCCACCCTTGAAGCTAAACATTACGCCACTCATAATTGCTTAGTTTATTTGTTCAAATACGAATTTCATATGATTCTAATGTTCCTACTTCAGTTTTGAAATGGGTGCCTGCCTGTTATAGAGACATAAGGGGTTTGTATTTCTGTGTCTGGTCTGGTCAGCACGGTTGGGGAGGTGAACTTTGCATATGCAGGGGTTTATAGGGAGACACTCTCCGAGTTGAATCCGCAATGTATTCCATAGATAATCTGACTACTTTTTATGTTTTCATGAATCTTAGATTCTGAACAACATCATAATGATTATGAGCTTGCGCGCATGAAAAGAATAAAGCAGAACAATGCCATGGCTGTCAAACTTGGCATTAAGGGACTGAAATCAAGTCTGGATGCAATGCAATGCAAACGCTCTCCACCTATAGATTCATGCTCAGAATATGATCCTAACAGTGATACTGAGCTAGAGGGAGACCTAAGTCAATGTAGCTCCCTAGTGGAGGAGTTAGAGGAAGATGCCCTATCTTATTCATCCATCAAGGTACTTGCTCTAACTTTCCAAGGTTACATTGCTCGCACATATCTTGCAACTGATGCTTTGCATTGCTTCTACTTTGTTGAACTGCCATTAGCTTAGTTTACACATCGTGTACGTGAATACGCCCTGCCTATCCATTTTCAGTACATATTCCATCTGTCATCATACCATATTTATCCATTCAAATGTTGTTCTTGTGTATTAGACGTTCAAAAGGAAGAGGGCGATTGCTGATCGTGGAGGAGCACAAGCAAAGTATTTGGAAAAGGTAGTGGCACCTGATAAATCAAATAGCCCATTAGGTGTAGTTGCAATATCACCCGACCCACAAAATATCCCAACTCTAGCAGACTCTAGCCCTACTACACTGGTCATTTCTGATGCCCCAACTCAGCAAACCCCAACTGCAGCAAACAGTATGATTATGCCAGTTGACATAGCACCAGCTGTACAACGCAAAACCCCAATTCCAGCAAAGAGTACACCAAATCCAGTTGCCAAATCCCTTTTCGAACCAGAGAGAGCCCCAATTGCAGCAAATAGGACCCATGTTCCATTTCTTTCCAGTTTAGAAGACGAAGCTTATGTTGTTGTCAGGAACTTTGTGCGCATCTTTCCTTCATGGAAAGATTATACCGCAGACACAGAACAATTTCCAATCTTCCTCCGCAACTTATGCGTAAGTAATGTACTAATGTTATTCATGGTCATTACTGCATATGTTTCTGCTGACAGAAGACACAAGATTTCATTCTTTTAAATAGGCGAGGAGCAAACTGGATTGTGATGACGAGCAAGAGTTGGTTGCACTTTTCAAGCACTCGTTGATGAAGTATCGTTCCTACCTGAGGCAAGCGCACTTCGATGGCAAGCCTCTGAACGAAATTTCTGTAAAGTCTCCGGTGCTACATTTATCCGACGGTGACTGGAATAATCTTGTTACACATTGGTCTCGGCTGCAGCGTAAGGTACTATCTATGATATCACATCACAATTTGAACTACATTTCTGCATTTGCCTTAATGTCTCACTTGTACGAAAACTGTTAGCAGAAGAACATTCGTTCTCAAGGGACCACAGAATCTCGCAACTATACTGCACACTGCATTGCTCTCGTGAGTACCTCTTTCCCTGTATGACCATACTTACTTTCATAGTTGTTTGATTATGTAGCATCACTTCACATGTTAGCCTCATCATCGCCCATTTGGTGGACATTATAAGATCCGTATGGACTCTTATACAAATTTAGAATCAACCCAATGCTTTTGAAGAGGTTTAGCTCTGTAGTCCTCTTGTAAGGACTGAACGTGGTCTATCACTGTACTTACATTAACAGCTACTCCCTCCGTACCGTAATATAAGAACGTTTCGTACAGTACACCAGTGTTCAAAACACTCTTGTTTTATGGGAAGAGGGATTGGTTCATTTTGTAGCATTCTGCATCTTATCTCCCTCGCCCACCATTTACTAAAAAAGATCAGATCTATATTTAATCTTACCAACAAGTAGAATACACAGACAATGCCAGTGCAGAAGTGTAGCCCATTGCTCTTGTCAGTACATTTTGTCCTGTAACGCTTGTACTTCTAGGGATTGGTAGTTGATTATGTAGCATCAATCTGCATCTTATCTTCATTATCCTCTATCCCTTCCAGTATTATCATATCTATGATTACTCTCTACAAAATGTAGAGTACAGGCAATGCTTATGAAGAAGATTCTGTGCTGAAATTCTTGAGTTATCCTTCCCTTGACATGGAGAAGGGCATTATAAAGCCGGTGTTAACTGTTAATGTAAGTCAGTCCTTCTAAAGCCTTTATCCTCAACTGCTGTTTAATTTGCTCATACTCCCTATCATTTACTGCTGTTTAGTTTGCTGTTTCTACCAAAATGCATATTCGTAAGAATCGTAAGTTCTAAGATTTACTTGTAAAACCAAATTTCTTATTCATACCATGCACATTACTTAATACTGCCTATATGTATGCTTGGTTTTGTGGATCTATAATCCAGTGTGTGGTGAAGCAGCCCACGTTTGCACCTTGTCATCTCCTATTTTATCTTACGGATGTGGCTGATGATATGAACAACATGCCATGCATATTATCCAAAATAGATACAATGATTTTCTTTGCCCTTCATCTATGCTTGTTATGTTGACATGGTAATCCAGTAGTGTGGTGAAGCTCCCCGCATTATAAACAATGCCAAATTATGCTATTGATATTTTGAACTTACTCTTTATTTTCTAATTTGAAATTGGATAGAATTGACAGAACAGTTATCATCTTTGTTTATACACATGCAAAACCTGTCATCTCTCTGCTTTGTTTCAGGGTGATATGCCTGATGGCATGCACAAGTCTGCTGAAGGCTGTGAGACAAACCCAACATATATTGCAACAAAGAAGGCAAAACATCTTGAAGATAGCGAGACAACCCCAAAGTCTTGTCTTGATGCAGTGTTCAAGTTACTTGAGACTAACAGTCAGACAAATTCATAGAATTCGTTGTCTGAATCAGTTCAACTTCTTCAGTCCCAAGTTCTAGCGGAAAGGCATTCTGTAACTCAACTTCGACTTGAAGTCCTATCTCTAAGAAAGATTGCGGAGAACACCAATGAGAACCTCATCGCTAAACAGCTACACCTGGAAACTATGACCGACATGCTAGGCCGGTCTCACAGCCTTGGTCATCAGCTTGCGCAACAGTTCCCCCGCAAGGCTAACCTTTCTTGAACTGTCTTGGAAGTGATCTCGGTTCAGTATTATTTTGTTATGCTGCAACGGTGCCCAGTTTTTGTAATCTGCTTCTTCGTTGCGCTTTATGATCACTGGTGGCGAACTTCGATGCCCAGTGGATGTAATATACCTTAAATCCTTTATTGTATAGTGTAGGTTTATTCTTAGTTACTATGCCGTAATTTCTTTATTGTGTAGAGTAGGTTTGTTCTTAATTCCTACTAGTTACTTCCATCATTCGCTATCTGAAAAAAAAATCAGATGTAGTCGACCGGGCTGAAACATTCGATAATGGGCCAGGTTTTTAGCGGGCCACAATCGGCCGGCCTGCGTCTTTCTTGGGACCGAATTATTGGGGCCTTCACACATTGCGCCAGGCCCAAACTTACACCAGCCTATATTTTAGTTGGGCCTTTTGTCGACCCAGCGCTTAGTTCGGCCCAGGTAGCGTTGGGCCATTAACAGGCTGAATATTGTACTGGCCCGTTACGACCGAGATGAAACCACGTGCCTTTAGCAGGCCAAAATGCATGTTGGGCCTCAATTTTCACTAGTCGTCGACGGGCCTTCCGCAGGCCGAAATGTAGACCGGGCTGTTATGGGCCCAGTTAGCTCACGGGGCGTTACCAGGCCGAAACATATCTCGGGCCTTAGTTGGCCCACTGATATCATGGGCCTTTAAGAGGCCGAAAGCTTAGTACAGGCATCAATGGGCCGAATTACGCGACAGGCCTTTAACAGGCCCAAAGTCACGTTGGGCTTAACTGTTGCCACCTTTAGCATGGGCCGTTAGTGGGCCCGATGTCCCGTCGGACCATATATGGCCCATGGGCAGCACGGGCCATTCCCAGGCCGAAAGTCACACCGGGCTGAAATGGGCCCATGTCTACATCAAGCCTCTAACAGGCCGAAAGTCACTAGGCTGTAGTTGGGCATGAATATTCGGCGAACAATTAACGGGCCAGATCTGGCTTCGGGCCGCAAATGGGCCCAAGTATAGGGCAAACAATTAACGGGCCAGATCTGGCTTCGGGCCGCAAATGGGCCCAAATATTGGGCGAACAATTAACGGCCCCGATCTGGCTTTAGGCCGTAAATGGGCCCAAATATTGGGCGAACAATTAATGGGCCAGATCTGGTTTCGGGCTGTAAATGGGCCTTTATTAAGCAGGCCGTTATTGGGCTGGCCCACTAGTACCTGATTAATTTCTACGGGCCTTTGACTGGGCCGGCCTTTTTAACCTATATGGGCCTCTATTGGGCCCAGCCACGTGTTAACGTACCATAGGCATGTCTCCTCCAATGGTCGGGCAACATCTGGCCCACTTACGAGCTGACAGGTGTTCCCTTCGGCCAATCAGAATTTTACACATGGAAATTTCCCATTGGTCAGGGCTGTTAAAGGTTATCGGATCCAAAACCCGACCCGATAGCTTAACGGCGTTCCGTTACGGTGGATGCCACGTGTCGGTCACCCTTGACGAAAGCACTTCTGTGATGCGCGATTTATTGTCATGGAAGTGGACACCTCCGTGATGATAATTTGGTAATGTCATGGAACACTTCTACGACAGCACAGGTATGACTATCTTGATTCCGTCATAAATTTGTCATGGATGTACATGCATGACAAAAAACGCGACCTACTATGACAAACACGTATCATCACGGAACTGTATTTTTTTGTAGTGGTTTTCTCTGCAAGCACTGAAATAGTAGGTGATAGATAGTTTTGTGATAAGATAAATAGTAACGAGAAAAAAGTAAATAAAGTAAATAAAGTGCAGCAAGGTGGCCCAATCCTTTATGTAGCAAAGGATAAGCCTGGACAAATTCTAATAATGAAGAAGGAGCTCCCGAGGACACATTGGGAATTATTGTCAAGCTAGTTTTCATCACGTTCGTAAGATTCGCATTCAATACTTTGATAATTTGATATGTGGGTGGACCGGCACTTGGGTACTGCCCTAACTTGGACAAGCATCCCACTTATGATTAACCCCTATTGCAAGCATCCGCAACTACAAAAAGGATTTTTAAGGTAAACCTAACCACATCATTAAACATATGGGTCCATATCAACCCCTAACGAAGCAACGCATAAACAAGGGTTTAAGCTTCTGTCACTCTAGCAACCCATCATCTACTTATTACTTCCCTATGCCTTCCTCTAGGCCCAAATAATGGTGAAGTGTCATGTAGTCGACGTTCACAAAACACCACTAGAGGAAATACAACATACATCTCATCAAAATATCGAACGAATACCAAATTCACATGAATACTAATAGCAAGACTTCACCCATGTCCTCAGGAACAAACGTAACTACTCACAAAGCATATTCATGTTCATAATCAGAGGAGTAATAATATGCATAAAGGATCTGAACATATGATCTTCCACCAAGTAAACTAATTAGCATCAACTACAAGGAGTAATCAACACTACTAGCAACCCACAGGTAATTTATGGTTTTGATACAAGATTGGATACAAGAGATGAACTAGGGTTTTGAGAGGAGATGGTGCTGGTGAAGATGTTGATGGAGATTGACCCCCTCCCGATGAGAGGATCGTTGGTGATGATGTTGGTGATGATTTCCCCCTCCCGGAGGGAAGTGTCCCCGGCAGAACAGCTCCGCCAGAGCCCTAGATTGATTCCGCCAAGGTTCCACCTCATGGCGGTGGAGTTTCGTCCCGTAAGCTTGCCCATGATTTTTTCCAGGGTAAAAGTGATGATATATCAGAAGATGGACGCCGGAGGCCCACCAGGGGGCCCAGGAGATAGCGGGCCGCACCCTACAGGGGGGCACGTCCCCTGTCTCCTGGACAGGGTGTGGGCCCCCCTGGCCTATTTCTTTGGCTCATAATTCCTTAATAAATCCAAAAGGTTGTTTCCTGGAGTTTCAGGACTTTTGGAGTTGTGCAGAATAGGTTTCCAACGTTTGCTCCTTTTCCAGCCAGAATTCCAGCTGCCGGCACTCCCCCTCTTCATGGTAAACCTTGTAAAATAACAGAGAATAGCCATAAGTAATGAGATATAATGTGTAATGATAGCCCATAATGCAATAAATATTGATATAAAAGCATGATGCAGGCATGTATCTTAGCGACTTGTTGGTGAAGTTGCAAGTTTTACCGATCGTCATCGTCATGGTTTCCAGTGGCGGATTGGCTGAGGGCCACGAGATCCGTCTCGGCACGCTCGTTTTCGTCGCCGACGACTCCGCGTGGCTTCAAGAAGCTCCCCTAGACGTTGATGCGCTCCCTGTCCGAGGGGCGACGCACTTTCGCGCGTGCGTTCGCGCCTACGGCAGCCGTCGACTCAGTATCAGTCGGCTCCGACGGTGTTTTCACTCCTCGCTGTTCGCCGTCGCAAGTGGTCCAGTCGATCGCGGCTTTAGCGGTGGGTGAAGCACGTGGTGGCTTGGCGTTCGGCCACCCATCAAGTCGTGGCAATCAAGCCCGACAAAACTCTCCACGGCCTGTTCGACCTGTCGACTTGCTCCTCGGAGACCGCATCCGAGTGCGATAGCAGCGACCCTGCGGCTGAAGTCTTGATGGTCGACGGACCTCACAGCCTGCCCGGTTTCCGCTGTGAGGACGGCGGAGACAGGGGCAGCGATCCGTCGTGCATCCACGAGGAATACCGAGCCGAACCCCTCTCTTCGCAGCAGAGGGAAGAACTTCGTCGCCGCAACATGGATACACTCCACACGCCCATCGTTGGAGAAACCCCCAAGGCTCAGGCCTTGGAGGAGGTGCGCCTAGCTAATTTGGCTGAGCGCACTCGACTGGATAACCTTCAGCATGCTTTCGACGAGCGCGCTCAGGAGCGGATCCATGAGTCGAATCGACGACAGCTTTTTCTGCCTCCACCTAAGGTATACCGTACTCCGATTCAGAATCTCACAGCTGCGGCCCGAATAGCAGAGTCGATCCAACCTTCCCAGTCAGAGGCTGGCAGAGGGCTGATGCAGATCCGGGCCTTGCTCCGGGCAGCAGGAGAGCAAAATACAGCAGTATCTCAGTCGCAGAATAGGATACACAGCAGACCCGTTGTAGCGGACACGGTTCAGTCAGCCCATAGCCCAAGATCGCCCCCGCGGTGTGAGGGCCGTGGACAGTATGATCATCCACTCGACCGCGATAATCATCATCGGGGACCCACGCCTCCTATGAGGAGCGCGTCATATGTGCCTCGGCGGAACGATGACAGGCGCCGTCACAGTGGCGAGCGCAGAGCCTCAGTCGACCCAAGAGAACCAGGCTTCGACGCGAGGTCCATCCTCATTCAAGGCCTGTTCGACCGGAACAGAGCGCATAGAGAAGACCCTGGCAGAGATCGTCCAAGTGGTAGCAGAGTGCATGTTTCCGGTCCGGAGAGTTTCAGCAGGGCCATCAGGGCAGCGGTGATTCCTCCCAACTTCAGGTTGGCGTCCGGAGTCAGTAAGTTCACTGGAGAGTCCAAGCCTGAAACTTCGCTTGAGGATTACCGAGTGGCTATGCAGATTGGCGGTGGAAACGATGAAGTAGCAATGAAACATCTCCCTCTGATGTAGGGTCAGCCCGAGCGTGGTTGACTCAGTTAGCTCCGAGCAGTATATACAGTTGGGAAGAGCTGGCTCCAGTGTTCTTCAGAACTTTCGAAGGCACTTGCAAATGACCATCGGGATTGACCGAGTTGCAGCATTGTGTGCAGAAGCCGAGTGAGACCTTGAGAGATTTCATTCAGAGGTGGTCCACTTTGCATCACACTATTGAATATGCATCAGAGCATCAAGCAGTGTGCGCCTTCAAAGTGGGCGTCAAATACCGAGAGTTAGTCCTGAAGTTTGGTCGAACTGGTGATATGACTCTGACTCAGATGATGGAAATAGCCACCCGGTACGCTAACAGGGAAGAAGAGGATCGACTCCGTAGCGGAAAGAGTAAGCCAGTCGGCCAAGAGATCGGTGGAGGTAATTCCAATCGGAAGCAGAAGCGTAAGGCCGAGCCTGCATCACCCGGTGAAATTGCAGCGGTGGCTCAAGGAAAGTTTAAGGGAAAGCCAATGGGGCCCTGGCCCCCTAAGAAGGTGAAAGATCAGGCGGGAAATGATGTGCCGGATTTATCGTGTACATCCACACGAAGAAGGACAAAGAGGGGAATCTGATTTACCCTAAACATACCACTCGACAGTGTCGGTTCGTGATCCAGCAGTTCCGAGGAGATCAACCCAGTGAAAAAGGAAAGGAGTCGGACAGATATGAGGACAAAGAAGAAGACGATGGTTATCCCAAAGTCAATTCAACCCTGATGATTTTTGCTGATGTTGAGAGCAAGAACCGATTGAAAGTCATCAACAGAGAAGTGAATATGGCCGCTCCGGCAGCGATGACCACATACCTAAAATGGTCTCAAACAGCCATCACAATCGACCAATCTGACCATCCTGCTCATGTAGCCACCCCCGGGAGGCAAGCACTGGTGGTCGACCTAGTGGTTGGAGGCACTAGACTGACTAAAGTACTGATGGATGGTGATAGTGGTCTGAACATCCTTTACGCTGAAACCTTGAAGGGGATGGGCATTCTGATGTCCAAACTTAGCGAGAGAAACATGAGTTTCCATGGTGTTATCCCTGGAAAGAAAACCGAATCACTCGGCCAGATCGCCCTTGACGTGGTTTTCGGTGATTCCAAGCATTACCGTAAGGAGAAGTTGACATTTGAAGTCGTGGATTTCCAGAGTGCTTATCATGCCATTCTGGGTAGGCCGGCCTACACACGTTTTATAGCTCGACCATGTTATGTGTATCTCAAGCTGAAGATGCCTGGCCCCAAAGGTGTGATCACAGTCACTGGCAATCGACAGAAGGCAGAGGAATGTTTCCAGAAAGGTTCCAAAATTGCCGATGCGCAGATGGCAACGGTTGAATTCCAAGAGTATCAAAAGAATGCAGATCCGAGTGACTTGCTTTGAGCCAAGAAGCCTGCTATAGATTCTGCATTTCAGTCGACTGGTGAAACGAAGCCGATCCATATTCACCCGACCGATCCCAATGCCGCACCGACTCATATATCAACAACACTCGACAGCAAATAGGAAGAAGCACTCATCCAGTTCCTCCATGAGAACTGGGACATCTTTGCATGGAAACCCTCTAACATGCAAGGTGTACCCAAGGGACTGGCTGAGCACCATTTGCATGTCAATCCCAAGGTAAAACCCGTCAAAGAGCACCTTCAGCGGTCCGCCATGCGGAAGAGGAAAGAAATTGGCGAAGGAGTGGCTCGGCTGCTAGCAGCAGAGTTCATCCGTGAGATCTACCACTCCGAGTGGCTGGCCAATGTAGTCATGGTCCCTAAGAAGGATGATTCACTTTGCATGTGCATTGATTTCAAGCATATCAATCGGGCCTGCCCAAAAGATCACTTCCCCCTCCCTCGCATTGATCAAATTGTTGACTCGACTGCAGGGTGTGAGCATTTGTCTTTCTTAGATGCATATCCCGGGTATCATCAGATCCGACTGTATGGTCCCGATGAAATAAAAACAGCTTTCATCACCCCATTCGGGTGCTTTTGTTATGTCACCATGCCATTTGGTCTGAAAAATGCCGGAGCCACATTCATGAGAATGATTCAGAAGTGCTTGCTCACTCAAATCAGTCGGAATGTGGAAGCATACATGGATGACATTGTGGTCAAGTCTCGCAAAGGTTCCGACCTATTGACTGACCTTGCAGAAACCTTTGCCAACCTAGGAAGATACGATATCAAGCTTAATCCGTCAAAATGTACATTCGGAGTTCCAGGAGGAAAATTACTTGGTTTTCTCGTTTCCGAACGAGGGATCGACGCCAATCCAAAAAAGGTTGATACCATCCTCCGAATGAAGCGCCCTGTGCGAGTGCATGACGTTCAGAAGCTGACTGGTTTTTTGGCCACCTTGAGTCGATTCATTTCTCGTCTTGGTGAAAAGGCCGTGCCTCTTTACCAACTGATGAAGAAGTCTGATAAGTTCGAGTGGACTGAGGAAACTGATGCGGCGTTTGCAGAGCTCAAAACCCTGTTGTCCACCCAGCTGGTGCTCGCTGCACCAATCAGCAAAGAGCCTTTACTAATTTACGTTGCAGCCACTGGACAAGTTGTCAGTACAGTACTCACGGTCGAGCGAGTAGAGGAAGGAAAAGCTTACAAAGTTCAGCGCCCAGTTTACTATCTCTCTGAAGTTTTGACTCCATCCAAGCAACGATATCCACATTATCAGAAGCTTGTCTATGGAATATACATGACCATGAAGAAGGTTGCACATTATTTCTCTGATCATTCCATTACGGTCGTCAGCGACGCACCACTTTCTGAGATCCTGAATAATAGAAATGCAACTGGTCGAGTGGCAAAATGGGCGATTGAACTCCTTCCCCTGGATATCAAGTTTGAGGCAAAGAAGGCCATCAAGTCCCAGGCGATCGCAGATTTCCTTGCCGAGTGGATTGAACAGCAATTCCCGACTCAAGTTCACTCGGAGCATTGGACTATGTTCTTTGATGGCTCCAAGATGCTGAATGGTTCAGGTGCTGGGGTAGTACTGGTACCCCCCGTGGAGACAGGCTTAGCTATGTTCTCCAGATCCACTTTGATTCCTCCAATAACGAAGTTGAATATGAAGCACTTTTATACGGGTTGCGTATGGCCATTTCAATTGGCGTCGTCGCCTTATGGCCATGACTGGTTATTGCAATGCAGTAAGGAAGCTGGAAAAGAAGTTTGAAGGGTTGGAACTTCACCACATACCCCGACTAAAAAATCAAGCTGCAGATGAGTTGCAAAGATAGGTTCAAAAAGAGAGGCCATTCCCCGTAATGTGTTTTTGGAACATAGTCATTCACTTTCAGTTCAAGAGGATCCTTTCACTGAAGGATCACCACAGCCCAAGCAGATTCGACTGAAGTCGAAGTCCCAGTCGTGGTTGACTTGGTCATGGAGGTTTTGGTCATCACCCCCGACTGGATAGTGTCGTACATTGCATACATTCTTAGGAAAGAACTTCCAGAGGATGAAGAAGAGGCTCGACAGATCGTCCGATGGTCTAAAGCCTTTACCGTGATGAGAGGTCAGTTGTTCAGAGAAAGTGTAACTGGGGTCTGCCAGAAGTGCATCATGCCAGAAGAAGGCCGAGTGATCCTCAATGATATTCACTCAGGGACCTATGGTCACCATGCGTCCTCTCAGACCATCGTGGCCAAAGCATACCGAGCCGGATTTTACTGGCCACGTGCCAATGAGATGGCAAAGGAGATAGTAGACAAGTGTGAAGGTTGCCAGTTTTACTCCAACATGTCCCATAAACCTGCATCAGCTTTGAAGACTATTCCACTCGTCTGGCCTTTTGCTGTTTGGGGATTAGACATGGTTGGACCTCTGAGGAACGGCAGGAGCGGATTTACCCATGTGCTAGTGGCAGTCGACAAGTTTACCAAGTGGATCAAAGCCAAGCCCATTAAAAACCTTGAAGCAAGTACTGCTATGAGTTTCATCTGAGAATTGATATTCAGATATGGTGTGCCGCACAGCATCAACACGGACAACAGATTGAACTTCGACTCTGATGAATTCAGAGCCTTTTGTGCTTCCCAAGGTACGAGGGTCGATTACGCTTCGGTCACCCATCCTCAGTCGAATGGGCAGGCTGAGCGAGCGAATGGATTGATTCTCAAAGGACTGAAACCCCGATTGATGAGTGACCTCAAGCATGCAGCAGGAGCTTGGGTTGATGAGCTCCCATCAGTGCTTTGGGGACCGAGGACAACTCCCAATCAGTCGACTGGACGGACTCCATTCTTCTTACTCTACGGAGCCGAAGCCGTACTCCTGAGTGATTTGCTCCACAACACACCCCGAGTCAAACTCTTATCAGAAAAGGAAGCAGAGCAAGCTCGGCAAGATGCAGTCGACCTCCTGGAAGAAGAAAGAGAGATGGCCTTGATCAGGTCGACCATTTATCAGCAAGACTTGCGTCGATTCCATGCCAGATATGTAAGAGGTCGGGCATTTCAAGAAGGAGACCTGGTTCTCCGAGTGGACCAGCAGAATCCACACAAGCTCGCTCCAGCTTGGGAGGGCCCTTTCGTCGTCACCAAGGTGCTCCACAATGGAGCATATCGTCTCATCAATGTCGAGCACAACAAAGATGAACCACGCGCTTGGAACGCGGAACTGCTTCGCCCTTTTTACTCTTAAGTACTTAGACTAATGAGATGCAATAAGAAGTTCCTTTTTAGTTTGGTTATCAAAAGACATAGTTTTACAGTCTTCCGAATGATTGTTGTTTATTTCTTTCGTACATGTCGCCTTAGCTGCGAATCTGTTTCGCCTAAGATGAAGGAAATGCTACCGAGTGGTGAGTCTACCTCTCACTCGAGGACTTAACTGCAGTCCAGTACTCGCCTAAGTGGTGAAAATCCTACCGAGTGGTGAGTCTGCCTCCCACTCGGGGGCTTAGCTACGAATTTGTTTCGCCTAAGATGAACGAAAAAATCATACTGAGTGGTGAGTCTGCCTCTCACTCGGGGGCTTAGCTGCAGTCCAGTACTCGCCTAAGTGATAAAAATCCTACCGAGCGGTGAGTCTGCCTCTCACTCGGGGGCTTAGCTGCAGTCCAGTACTCGCCTAAGTGATAAAAATCCTACTGAGTGGTGAGTCTGCCTCTCACTCGGGGGCTCAGCTGCAGTCCAGTACTCGCCTAAGTGTTAAAACTCCTACCGAGCGGTGAGTTTGCCTCTCACTCGGGGGCTTAGCTGCAGTCCAATACTCGCCTAAGTGATAAAAATCCTACCGAGTGGTGAGTCTGCCTCTCACTCGGGGGCTTAGCTGCAGTCCAGTACTCGCCTAAGTAATAAAAAGTCCTACCAAACAGTATGGGTCGGTCACGTCCCTCCCCCCCCTGGGGGGTTGCACCGTCAAGAAGAAGGACGGGATTGGGAGAGCAAATCTCCCTACTTGAATACTTAGTCGCGGTCCAGTACTCACCTAAGTTTGAGAAATCCTACCAAGTGGTGAGCAGCCCTCCCACTCGGGGGCTTAATTGCAGTCCAGTACTTGCCTAAGTTTGAGAAATCCTACCCAGTGGTGAGCAGCCCTCCCACTCGGGGGCTTAGCTGCAGCCTAGTACTCGCCTAAGTTTGAGAAATCCTACTGAGTGGTGAGCATCCCTCCCACTCGGGAGGCTTAGCTGCAGTCCAGTACTCGCCTAAGTTCAAAAAATCCTATCGAGTGGCGAGCAATCCTTCCACTCGAGCGCGTAGCTGCTGTCCTGTACTCACCTAAGCGTGAAAACCCTACCGAGTGGTGAGCAGTGGTGCAGGTCGACCACAACCCACCCCCTCCCCCGGGGGCTGCACCGTCAAGAAGAAGGACGAGATTGTGCGCACTATCAAAGGCCCATCCAACGACTGGTCCCTTGCTGATGACAGGAATGTCAAGACCATTGTTGAGTACCTTGCTGATGAGCTGATCAATGCTGCCCAAGGCTTATCCAACTGGTCGACTGCTGATCCTTCTTCAACACCTGCATCAAACAAGGAGAAACCGATCCAAGAGAAGAACGGATTCCACTCGAAGATAAACGCAACATATTCAAAGATAAATTCAAAGGTCCCTAACCGTAGATTAAAAGTACTTGGGTGCCAGGCCTGAAGGAGTTTTAACGATTACAAAATCACTCGGCATTCGGAGGCAAATAAAAGTGGGGCATAATGTTTTTCCGTCACTTAACGGGAGAAGGACTGGCTGGATCGCAGAAACTGTCAAGATCGATGCTGTCGGCAATGCGGGTAGCTGCCTCGAGGAAGGTGTCCATGAAGTTCTGGAAGGAGTGCTTCTTAGTATTTGCTACCTTGAGGGCCGCCAGCTTCTCTTCTTTAGCCTCCTTGCAGTGTACTCGAACCAATGACAAAGCGACGTCAGCACCACAGTGAGCAGAGGACTTCTTCCACTCTTGTACTCGGCTAGGAATCTGATTCAGTCGAGTCATCATTGACTCGAGACCTTGAGAAAGTTTTGCCTGAGGCTAGAGTTCGGCGTCCACTCGGGTCATCGCAGCCTTCAGCCGAGCCAGATAGTCGATAACACCGTCCAAGCGTGATTCCAATCGAAGCAAGTTCATCACAACTTCGTCTTTCACGGGACAGTTGATGGGATCGAGACCTATCTCGACCCGCCCGATTTCAGCTTCAAAGTCCTGGCGAAGTTCTGTTCCATCACAAAAACAATGAGTCGACGGTATTGCAACAAATTTCAGTCGATGACAGTTACCTAATCGAACAGCTATACCTTCAAGCTTCATGACAAGCTTCGCCGCAAGATGTTCCAGGTAGGACTCCAGCTTGCCCGTTTTGGCTCTGAGGCCACCGACTTTAGTGGCCAGGTTCTCCTTGTCCTTCTTCAGTTGCTCGACCTCCCGATTAGCGTCCGAGATGGCAGTCTTCAGCTTTGCATTCTCCTCCTGCAATTTGCCGACTGAAGCCAGCTTCTGGTACGCAAGCGTCGTCTTCTCACGTGCTTCCTTCTGAGCAGCTGCAAGGTCCAGGTCCTTCTTCTCCAAAGCCTCCTTCATTTTCTCTAAAGAAACAACACTCTTCAGACGAGCCTGAAGTTGGCAGTTTTCACTACGCACATCTGCTTGTGTGAAGTCATTCGGTTCAAAGAGACTGAATGAAAAGCAGTGGAAAGTGCGAATTGCTAAGCAGACAAGGCAGTCGAATGGTTACCTCCCATGATGGCCATCTCTTGTTGAGCAGTCTTGAGATTCTTCTTTGCGAGTTCAAGGTCAAGTTCAACACTGATATGCTTCTTCTTAAACTCGGAAAGCCGAGCTCCAAGATCACAAGACCTCTGCAGTCAGAAAGTGTGATGCGTCAGTCCACAGAAATAAGAGATAGTGACAGAGAAAAGTTACTCTAAGACTACTGCTGAATCAAATATTCACCATTAGTCTCGGGGACTACACCCAGTGGGTGCACTTAGCGTGTCCCCACTGGTTCAGATCAACGCTCAGCAGGGTCTGCCTAGCGTGAGTTCAAAAAAAGAGAAAAGGAAAGAGATAAATTCTAAGACCTCAGTCGACTGCCAGCAGTCGACCGTGGTCTCGGGGAGTACACCCAGTGGGTGCACTTAGCGTGCCCCCACTGGTTCAGATCAACGCTCAGCAGGGTCTGCCCAGCAATGGGTGCACTCGGTGTGCCCCCACTGATTTAGAAAGTTTACTAAGACTCAACTCAAGTCGACTAGCGTGGAAAATTTCCCAAACTCTAAGCAAAGAAACACCCCAGTGGGTGATCAGATAGAAAACAACATTCGAAAGTTCCGTCGGAATTTTTCTGACCTGAACATTGGTCTAAAGGGAAGTACTGGCGTTGTAAGCCATCTGGCTAGCCTCGTGCATCACCTTCACCTGCTCCATGACAAGGTTCACCTGGCGAAGAGCTTCCCTAGCGGCACTCGGCGAGTCATCCAGGGTCTGATACGCAGCAAAGAGTGATGGCTGCAGGGCAGTCGAAGCAGTTGCTGGGTCAGAGGCGTGGAGTTGCACTGGAGCAGCAGGAGTCGGTGCGGTCAAGCCCGACGGACGATTAGTCGTCAGCGGGCTGGCGAACATGACGCTGGTCCGAACCGGCTCTCCAAAACGTTCGACCACCGCCTCAAGCGTCGGTGTCGACTGAGGGACTTGAACTTCAAGCATCCTCCTACCATAGCTCCCACCCCTCTTCCTCCTCTCCTGTAGAGGCACTTCTTCTTCATCATCACGAAGCACAACAACCTCTTACAGAACTATAGAAAGAGAGAAATGTCAGAAACTCTGCCGATTGGCGATCCACTCAACTTAACGAAGCTTAGTCGAACAGACTTACCAACTAGCAAGGTGGCCTTTTCGTCTCTTGGCGCCTTGTCGATGTCCATGTTAGTGGCAGCCGAGGTGGGACTAGAAAGATACATGAATCGGCTGGTCAGAACAAAAAAATCTCCAGTCGACCAACGTAAACACAAGTGAGACACTCGCCCCGAAGCAATAGGGATGTCCATCTTGATCCGTGGAAAAGTCTTCCGGACCTTGGGAGGAGCAACTTTGGGCTGCTTGGCCACCTTTTCCGTCGGATCCGGGGTCAACGACCGAGTGCGCTTCTGAGTGTTGGTACTCGGAGCCACGCTCTTCCCGCGCCCGCTAGACGGGTCATGCTGCTGTTTGGATCGACGTTCAGAGCGCGGCGGTGAGTGGACTTCCTCCTCCTCGTCCGACTCCTCGCTCTCCTCCTCCTCCTCCTCTTGACCCGGAGACTCCCACTCGCCACTCTCCTCCGCACTGTCCTCTCCCTCCTGGTCCTGCTCCAAAGCTTGTTCGCCGTTGGGCATCGAATGCATCTCAGTGAATACCTGCAGGACAAATTAGTTGAGTAAGAGTCAGTCAACATTAAGTACAGTCGCAGCGTGAGCATGAAACAGTCGGAACAAAGAGCATACCTTGTCAGGTGGATTACCGTCGCCGAAGGGGATGACTCGCCTGGATCCTCTGGGGTTGTCCTGGTTGCCTGTAATGCTCCTCAGCCACAAAGCCACGGTATCGGACGACACTTCTTCTGGATGGACTCGAGCGGTGTCGTCCGGTCCGGAGTACAACCACATAGGATGATCGCGAGCCTGGAGACACTAGTGCAGAACCGGGCTTTAGTACCGGTTCGTAACGACCTTTAGTGCTGGTTTGCCAACCGGCACTAAAGAGTGGGGACTAAAGGCCCCCCCTTTAGTACCGGTTCGTCACGAACCGGCGCTAAAGTGCCACCACGTGGCACGAGCCAGGCCCGGGTGCGCGTAGGGCATTAGTACCGGTTGGTAACACCAACCGGTACTAAATATTTGGGGTGGTTTTTGATTTATTTTCCATTCATTTTTTTTGTTTGCTGGTATTTCACGATACTACAAATTGTACACGTTATGCATATATATAAATAGATTTTCTCGTACGTAGAACCGCATATATATCATTGAATGTCTCATAAACCAACACCATTAATTATTCACACATACACATCTATATACATATACACAATTTCTCCTACATATATATGTTGCCTTTGGTGCCTCCGGAGCACGATGACAAGTGGTTCATGGGGGCGGTAGCGGGTAATAGTATTCTACTTTGGGATCTATGACCTGGTCGAGCAAAAATCCGGCTATTTCCTCTTGAAGTGCTAGTATGCGGTCCGATGTTAGGAGCTTATCCCGCACCGATCTGAACTGTTAAGAAGGAGATCAATATATGCATGTGTGTTAGTTGTGTGACTAGATATCGATAATGGTGTGAATAGTGTTCTGACAAACGTACCCAGTCCTGTCTATCAGATCTGCTCCTTTCGCACGTCATCATGCGAATGTTCTCGCAAACGTAGTATGCACACAGATTATTCCCTTGCGCCTGCCTCAGGGCCTTTACGAGAATGGAATTGAATCAGATAATGATTAATCAAGCATGATAATTAATTAATGATATTGAAACAAGAATTAAAGAGATGGTAGCTAGCTAGTACTACTTAATTACTTACCTTGGATTGATGCCAAAACAACTTTTTTGGCCACGTGCCTGGAGTCACCTTGATGAACTTTGTCCATGCCCTGCCCGCCGGCAAAGAAAATTAATAAAGGGGTTATTAAATAGTTCATATCAGGAAATGACGAACTAATAATTATTAGGCTGAGATATAGTTAATAATGATTGAAATTACCCGTTGACTATCCCCTTCACGATGGTGTAGTCTTTATCTTCTTTAGTTAGTGAGTCCAGTAATTCAACTTTTCCTTCCTCAACTTTAATGTCTAACAAGACCCAGTGCCAACTGCATACGCACACGTTTGCATGTCTTAATTAAGCGGGCATGTGCATAAAATTAATCAACTACCGTAAACCGTATACACTTAATTATTAACATCTAGCTAGCTAGTAAGCAAAAACAGAATTTGTAGTACAAGACAGTGTGACTCACGGGAAGTTGTAAGGAAGTAGTATATCTTCACTGCTATTGAGGCGCTTCAAGAACTCTAGCATGCTTTCCTCTACAGCATCTTGACAATGTTCAATCTGCCATATGTCCTGATTAATGGTATTTGGGTCAATGAACCCAATGCCATAGCGTCCAGCTTTTTTCATTTCATACATCTTCATCCTGCATATAATACCACAGAAAAAGAATATAGTGAGGATAATTACATGTAATGATTGATCAAAATTATCACTACATAACTAGCTTGAGACTTAAATTACAGAAAGAAATCACTTACAGACAATAGCAACTGACGATAGACTTGTCGAGTGCGTCTTGATTGTATAACTGAAATAGTTCTGGATACTCAATGATCAGAGCTTTCTCATGGTAATAATGCTCATGCTTGACATTCACCATGAGGGACTCTCGATTGGAAATCTTGGTAATGTTCATGTACCATTGATGCAATTGATACATTCTCGTTGGGAGGTCCTTGACCTTGTCTGGATGGACCAAAGGTTTGCCCCGGACATATTGCCATGCTATTTCCGATTCTTTAAGCGTAGGCATGGGCTCGATTTCGAGGAGTTGTCCAACAGAGATATTGAGCATTTGAGCCTGCATTATATGATCCTCTGTTATTACCACATCGCCCTGCTGGGGAACGCTAACGGTTTGCCCACAATAATATTTGGCGCGCGTACTACTCCTCTCATGTGTTGTTGGCACAACAAGCGGGGGGGATCGCTTGCGCCGCCTGTTCTCCCAACTGGGGAACGGTTCTCCCGCATTTTTTGCCAGCTGCTTGTTGGCTCGAGCTTGAGCTCGCTTCCTTCTGTACTCGTGCTCGATGTGCCTTCCTGATTTGGCGCTCATAGTCCGAGTCAACAGGCTTGGGAGCTGGTTCTCTAGCCATACGAATGAAGTGGTCAATTACTTTCTCAGGCACTTTCTCCTTTGGCGGCGGTGCCGGTTTCGGTCCAAAATGGGCGTCCACTTGGGCTTGCACTATGGCTGTGTTTTGCTCCTTAGTCATGTCGTAAGGCCTCTGAGGAAGAGGAGCGAGGCTTGGACCATATTTATATCGCTTGTCTCCGCCTGTACTTCCTGAACTACCTCGACTCGTACCGCTACGCACCAAAGCTGCGGCATGTCTCTTCTGCGATTGCTGAGACGGCGGAGACGGCTGACGTGGAGTTGGACCAGGAGAAGTGGCCTGACGATGTGCCGGACTTGAAGCAGGAGGTGTGGCCTGACACGGTGCCGGACTTGAAACCGGAGAAGTGGCATGACGCTGTGCCGGACTTGAAACCGGAGGAGTCAGCTCACGCGTTCGGGGACTTGGAGGAGGTGGCGGACTTCGAGGAGGAGTCGTCTCACGCGTTCGTGGACTTGGAGGAGCGGGAGTCTGCTTACTCGGTGGCGGACTTCGAGGAGGAGTCGGCAGACGACGCGGTGTCGGTTGACTTCGAAAGATGATGCAATCCTTTCTCCATAGGATGATACGATGTATGGCCTCTCCCAGTGTGCGCTCGTCTTCACCTCCAGGAATGTCAAGCGTTAGCCCCGAATATGGGTCCACCACTTCATCAACCATGACACGAGCATAGCCCTCTGGAATCGGGATGCAATGGTAGGTTGCTTTGGGGGTAACTGGAAAAGCAACGCCGTCCGCCACCTTCATGGATATGTTCTTCATTTTGGAGTGTAGCTCACAGTTAGTGTTCTCTATGATGTCATCCACAGGGTATGTATCCAGCAGTGTGTCGCCCGGGGCAGAACCAACGCTGCTTCTCGGCATGGATGGGACGGTGCTATCCAATGCTGGACGATCATCCGCTTGCTGCTGCCGCTGCTGAGACCCCCTTTCCTGGCTAAGTGAGTCGATCTGCTGCTGCTGCTGCTGGAATTTGAGTGCCAGGTCCGCGTGCCTTGCTTCTAGGCCTTGAAGGCGTTCTGCGTCCTGCTTCCTCTGCTCCTCCTCCAACTTCCTCTTCTTCTCCTCCTCCATCTTCTTTCTTGCACGGGACCTGTAGTCGTCATTCCAGTCCGAAAAGCCCTCATACCAGGGAATAACGCCCTTGCCTCGTGTTCTTCCCGGGTGTTCAGGATTTCCCAGGGCGCGCGTAAGCTCGTCGTTCTCTCTGTTGGGCGTGAACTCCCCCCTTCGAGCTTCTTCTATTGCGTCAATTATCTTTTGTTCGGCTCCTTTTAGACTTGCCTTCCGCGAAACTTCACATGTCTTCTGGTCCAACGCTCCCCCATGCACATAGAACCAAGTTCTGCACCTGGGGGGCCAGTTCCTAGTAACCGGAGTGACCCCTGCATCCTCCATCTCTCGCTCAGACTTATCCCACTTAGGCAATCCCACCGCGTAGCCACCTGGACCCAGCCTATGGAACTGCGTCTTTCTTGCGGCATTTGCCTTGTTTTTCATCGACCGTTCCTTAGATAATTCTGAATCCTTGAAGGTCACGAAATCGTCCCAGTGCTCTCTTTGCTTCTCCAGTGTTCCCTTGAAATCTGGAGTCTTCCTTTCATTAGCGAGGTAGTTGGCCCATACAGTTTTCTTGTGGGTGTTGAATGCAATTGCCATCTTCTTAAGAGCAGCGGCCTTGACTTTCTTCACATCTGCTTCAGTGAAATGATCTGGTAGGGTGAAATGTTCCATCAGAGATTTCACCAGGTCTTCTTTGGCTCTGCCATCGACCCAAGTAACACCTGGACGTTTAGTCTTTGGCTCTTTCCATTCTTGAATGGAGATCGGGAGTTTGTCCTTCACAAGAACTCCGCACTGACGAGTCCACTTGTCCGCAACGTTCTTAGGCGTGAGGGGTTCGCCACTAAGTTTGATGGATTCGATGTGGTACTTTACACCATCCTTCAACAATCTGCCCGGGCCTCGCTTTGTCTTGCTGTCTGTAGAAGCAGATTTGCTCGATCCGGAGGGCTGAAAGAAGAAAGATCGATTCGTTAATATATCTTCAATAAAAAAACATGTGATGATCACCATGATGCATGCTTATATAAATATATACCTCACCGGAAGTCTTTGTTATTTGAAGATCAGCATTGTCTGTGTCATCACTAACATTGTCTGTGTCATCATAATCATAGTTCATGACTTCATCAGCTCGGTCGTCGAGATCGAATATCTTTTCATCACCCTCTCCGGTATTGTTCAGATATTGGGAGCCGTCATCTTCATTCAGATCATCTAGCCTGTGAGGGCTGCGTATGATGTCGAACAATTCCTCTTCTCTCTCTCTGCCGGTATTGTCCGCCATAGCTTTTACTTTACTAATTAATACAGAAGAAATATAAAACAATTTAGTATTCAAATTACAATGCATGGATGCAATTAATCAATAAGGAAAAACTGAATCTCGAATACATCGTCTCGAATATATAATCTCGAATACATCATCGTCTTAATATATATAATCTCGAATACATCGTCTCGAATATTATATATCGAATACATCACTGGCTAGGTACCTAATAAAGATCGAGTACTACAGAAGAATCTAGGGCGCCACTCGCGGTTCCTGGGGCGCGGGCGGTGCACACCCAAAGAGAAGGAACCATCACAGGATCATATCTCCGGTCATCTGCCCAAAGAACCCGCCAAGTAGTGGAGAACCTGACGTCGTCCATAGCAGCCATGTAGCGATGGACGTGCTCATCTTCCTCCCTGACATGGCGACGCACCACCTCCGGCGGGGCCGGCTGCCTCTGCACCGAATGTGGCCCACGCGAACGCCACCAAAGAAGATCAGGGTCGACGACGGGACCCGAGGTCGGGTTCCTCACCAAGCGGCGCGCCCCTCCAGGTAGCACCTCCCACTGCCAGCCCGGCGGAGCCCAGTCCCGGACATGGCTCCCCTGAAGCATGACGTCGTCGCGAACGGGTCGACGGCGAGGATGCGGGACGGGCATATCGTCGAGAACAAATAATATATGCCCGCAAAAAGTAACATTTTTTAAATGATTGGATTGTGATAACTAAAATTCTATATATATGCAAATTCTAACAATTTGACATTAATCTAATTCATCTAACTAAAACTAATTCTAAAATTTCCTAATTATATAACTAACATTTCTAATATTTATATAACTAAAAAACAGAAAAATTGCTAACATTTCTATAAATGTTTCTATAACTAAAAAACAGAAAACATTTATAACATTTCTATATAACTAACATTTCTAATATTTATATAACTAAAAAACAGAATAATTTCCTAACATTTCTATAACTAAAAAATAGAAAATAAAATTAACAAAACAAACTAATAATGTGTGTGTGTGTGTAGTGTGCGTGTGTATAGTGTGTGTGTGTGGACATGGCGGCCGGGGCGAGCTCACCAGCGAGGCGACGACAGGGCGGCGACGACGGGGCGACGGGACGGGCGGCGACGACGATGGGGCGGGGCGGCCGGGGCGACGGGACGGGGCGGCGATGACGGGGCGGGGCGGGGCGCGGCGACGGGGATGACGGGGACGGGGACGGCTGGGGCGGCGACGTCGACGGGGCGGCGACGAGGGGCGGGGACGGCCGGGGTCGGCGATGAGGGGCGGGGGACGGCCGGGGTCGGCGACGAGGGGCGGGGGCGGCAACGTCGACGGGGACGGCGTCGATCGGGGCAGGGCGGCGCGACGGAGGGAGGAAATAGAGGGAAGAAACAGAGGGAAACTAATTTTTTTAAGTGTTGTATATATAGGATGGACCTTTAGTACCGGTTGGAGCCACCAACTGGTACTAAAGGTCTGTTTTGATCAGGCCAAGCGGCGGGAAGCGCACCCCCTTTAGTACCGGGTGGTGGCTCCAACCGGTACTAAAGGCCCCCCTTTAGTACCGGTTGGTGCCACGACCCTGTACTAAAGGGGGTGCGCTGGCGCAGTGCGGTGCGGCAAGTTTAGTCCCACCTCGCTAGTCGAAGGGCTACCGCACTGGTTTATAAGCCCCGGTGCGGTAGCTCTCTCAAGCTCCTCTCCTAAGCAGGCCTACTGGGCCTACCTATTCATTGCTGCCATGTGGGCCTGCTGGGCCATTGCGGTCCTGCATCCTGGCCCAACAAAAGGTTGAGTTTCTAGTCGTATGCAGGCCGCTTTGGCCCAGTAGGCGGGCTTTTTTATTTTCTTAATTTTTTTTGCTTTTTTTGTTTTATTTATTTTTGAGTTATTTTTTGCTGCATTTAGATTTTCTTTATGAATATTTTTGCTTTAGGTACAAAAATTTACAAACTTTCTGTTAGTGCCGGTAGTTTTAAAATTCGAATAGTTTAAATTTTGAATTATTTGTAATTTGTGTGAATCACTAGTTTGTGAATAACTTAACTTTGAAAAAAGATTTGTCAGTGATTCTTTTTTCTTATGTTTAATATTAGTGTGTTTTATTATTATATTCAATTTGGTAATGCTTAGGTTATTTAAAAAATGAAATGCCTTTGTAACATTTCAGTTTTCGTCGGAAACCCTGATACTTCGAAAAAGATTGTCCATTTTGTACACGAAGTGTATCCAATTTTTGCCGTAACCCTCTCTACTTTTTTGCACATGCTATTTGTATGAAATTATGATACCATGCCAACTTTCAACCTTTTCTGAGTTCATTTCAAATGCTTTTCAATTTCAGGGTCATTTAGCTGGAAAAAATCAGTAAATGCATGAAAAGAATTTGTTTGCACATAAAATTTCTTCGCGTTTCAAATGCCAAAACACATAATTAACTACCCTAACTATTACAGACATTCCCTCCTGGGTGTGAAACACAGAAGAAAGTGATGATAGTGAAGCCGATCACATCCCAGATCTTTGGGTGTGAAACTTTTTCTTCTCGTGTGTCCTTTTGCGCCGTAGCCATGGAAAATCTTCATCATTTAACTGGATGCTCGGGTCAATATTCACTGTGAATGGAGCAATTTCATCAAACTTTTCATAATCTTCTGACATGTCTGTCTTGTCATTCACTCCCACGATGTTTCTTTTTCCTGAAAGAACTATGTGGCGCTTTGGCTCGTCGTATGATCCATTCGCTTCCTTATCTTTTCTTTTTCTCGGCCTGGTAGACATGTCTTTCACATAAAAAACCTGCGCCACATCATTGGCTAGGACGAATGGTTCGTCTGCATACGCAAGATTGTTGAGATCCACTGTTGTCATTCCGTACTGCGGGTCTTCCGTTACCCCGCCTCGTGTCATATTGACCCATTTGCACCGAAACAAAGGGACCTTCAAATCACCTGATCCATAGTTAAGTTCCCATATGTCCTCTATGTAACCATAATATGTTTCCTTTCCCGTGTTGGTTGTTGCATCAAAGCGGACACCACTGTTTTGGTTGGTGCTCTTCTTATCTTGGGCGATCGTGTAAAATGTATTCCCATTTATCTGGTACCCTTTGAAAGTCATTATATTCGAAGATGGTAACTGGGACAGCGAGTACATGTCATTTTGAATGTCGCCATCATTCAGGGCATGTTTCTGCAACCAACCGGCGAAAGTCCTCGTTTGTTCACGTGTAATCCAGTCGTCAGACTTCTCCGGGTGTTTGGACTGTAGAAAATTCTTGTGTTCCTCCATATACGGAGCCACCAAGGCGGAATTGTGTAGAACTGTGTAGTGTGCTTCAGTGAGAGAATGCCCGTCCATACATATTATTTGATTCCCTCCTAGCGTGCCTTTTCCTTCCAGTCTGCCCTTATGCCGCGATTCAGGAACACCAATCGGCTTAAGGTCAGGAATAAAGTCAATACAAAACTCAATGACCTCCTCATTTTCATGGCCCTTCGAGATGCTTCCTTCTGGCCTAGCATGGTTATGAACATATTTCTTTAAGACTCCCATGAACCTTTCAAAGGGGAACATATTGTGTAGAAATACATGACCCAAAACGTTAATCTCTTCGCAAAGGTGAACTAAGACGTGCGTCATGATGTTGAAGAAGGATGGTGGGAACACCAACTCGAAACTGACAAGACATTGCACCAAATCATTCTGTAACCTTGGTATGATTTCTGGATCGATTACCTTCTGAGAGATTGCATTGAGGAATGCACATAGCTTCACAATGGCCAATCGAACGTTTTCCGGTAGAAGCCCCCTTAATGCAACCGGAAGGAGTTGCGTCATAATCACGTGGCAGTCATGAGACTTTAGGTTCTGGAACTTTTTCTCTGCCATATTTATTATTCCCTTTATATTCGACGAGAAACTAGACGGTACCTTCATGCTGAGCAGGCATTCGAAGAAGATTTCCTTCTCTTCTTTGGTAAGAGCGTAGCTGGCCTGACCCTGATGTATGTCGTGTTTTCCGTGCATACGTTGTTGGTCCTCCCGTGCCTCTGGTGTATCTTTTGTCTTCGCATACACGCCCAAAAAGCCAAGAAGGGTCACGCAAAGATTCTTCGTCACGTGCATCACGTCGATTGCGGAGCGGACCTCTAGGTCTTTCCAATATGGCAGGTCCAAAATATAGATTTCTTCTTCCACATGGGTGCGCGTCCGTCAGCGTCCTTCGGAACAGGTTGTCCGCTAGGACCCTTTCCAAAGATTACCTTCAAATCCTTGACCATATCACGTACATCAGCACCAGTATGGTGGCGAGGCTTCGTCCGGTGATCCGCCTCACTTTTGAAATGCTTGCCTTTCTTTCTTACGGGATGCCTGCTCGGAAGAAATCGACGATGTCCCAGGTACACATTCTTCTTACAACTATTCAAATATATACTGTCGGTATCATCCAAACAGTGCGTGCATCCGCGGTATCCCTTGTTTGTCTGTCCTGAAAGGTTACTGAGAGCAGGCCAATCATTGATGGTCACGAACAGCAACGCCTTTAGGTCAAATTCTTCCCCCATGTGCTCATCCCACGCACGTACACCTGTTCCATTCCACAGTTGTAAGAGTTCTTCAACTAATGGCCTTAGGTACACATCAATGTCGTTGCCGGGTTGCTTAGGGCCTTGGATGAGCACTGGCATCATAATGAACTTCCGCTTCATGCACAACCAAGGAGGAAGGTTATACAAACATAGAGTCACAGGCCACGTGCTATGGTTGCTGCTCTGCTCCCCAAAAGGATTAATGCCATCTGCGCTTAGACCAAACCATACGTTCCTTGGGTCACCTGCAAACTC
The DNA here is from genome assembly GCF_018294505.1 of Triticum aestivum. NCBI lineage: Eukaryota > Viridiplantae > Streptophyta > Magnoliopsida > Poales > Poaceae > Triticum > Triticum aestivum. Next base: position 655,662,348 of record NC_057804.1, read on the forward strand.
CTCCCAGTACTTTCTCTCGATTTTTCTCCACTGCGAACCGTCAGCGGGTACTCTCAACTTTCCGTCTTTCTTACGGTCTTCTGCGTGCCACCGCATCGCCTTCGCATGCTCTTTGTTTTGGAACAAACGTTTCAACCGTGGTATTATAGGAGCATACCACATCACCTTGGCAGGAATCTTCTTCCTGGGGCGCTCGCCCTCGACATCACCAGGGTCATCGCGACTGATCTTATAACGCAATGCACCGCATACCGGGCAAGCGTTCAAATCCTCGTACTCACCGCGGTAGAGGATGCAGTCATTAGGGCATGCATGTATCTTTTGCACCTCTAACCCTAGAGGGCAGACAGCCTTCTTTGCTTCATACGTACTCTCGGGCAATTCGTTGTCCTTTGGAAGCATATTCTTTATCATTACCAGCAACTTTCCAAATCCCTTATCAGATACACCATTCTCTGCCTTCCATTGCAGCAATTCAAGTGTGGTGCCCAACTTTTTTTGTCAGCTTCGCAATTCGGGTACAACAATTTCTTGTGATCCTCTAACATGCGCTGCAACTTCGTCCTCTCCAGATCACTTGCACAGTTTCTCCTTGCATCGGCAATGGCCCGACCTAGATCATCAGCGGGCTCATCTGATGCCTCTTCTTCAGCTTCTTCCCGCATTGTCGGCTCAACTTCTTCCCCCATTGTTGTATCATCGTATTCAGGGAACCCATGGCCAGGATAGCCGTCGTCGTCCTCTTCTTCTTCATTGTCTTCCATCATAACCCCTATTTCTCCGTGCTTGGTCCAAACATTATAGTGGGGCATGAAACCGGACTCAAACAGGTGGACGTGAATGGTTATTGACGTAGAGTAACTGTGACCATTCTTACAGCCAGCACATGGACAAGGCATAAAACCATCCGCCCGCTTGTTTGCCTCAGTGGCAAGCAGAAAAGTATGCACGCCATTAATGAACTCGGGAGAGCATCGGTCATCATACATCCATTGTCGGCTCATCTTCATTACACAACACCGAATAGACTAAATTAATACAAGTTCATACATAAAGTTCATACATGAAGTTCATACATAAAGTTCATATACAACACTTAATTAAATGCAACATACAAATAACTCTCTAGCTAAAGAATTTAAATGCAACAACAAATGCGATGAAGATCACAACTAAGGTAACAATTGATCCAACAGCATAATGATACCAAGCCATACTATCAATGGCATATTTTCTAATCTTTCTAATCTTCAACCTCATTTTCTCCATCTTGATCTTGTGATCATCGGCGACATCGGCAACATGCAACTCCAATTCCATCTTCTCCCCCTCAATTCTTTTCAATTTTTCTTTCAAATACTCGTTTTCTCTTTCAACTAAATTTAACCTCTCGACAATAGGGTCGGTTAGAATTTCCGGTTCACATACCTCCTAGATAAAAATATCTATGTCAACTTGATGGGCATAATTTGTCATAAACACGAAATGCAACAACTAGTTTTAAAAGAGAATATACCACATCTGAATCATAACAAGGACGAGGGCCGACGGGGACGGATATCAAAACCATGGCACTATGTATAACAAACAACGTACGGGTAAGATAATTATATGATTAACTATATATCCAAATCACACAAACATCAATTTGGTAATGTAAAACATTCATGAACAAGAGCCTCACCACAAGGTGGTGCCGGCGACGGGACGGTGCGGGCGCTCGACGGTGGTTACGACGGAGATTTAGAAGGCACTAAGTAAACCACACCTACATATGCAAACTAAGTGTTATTTTTGACCTCAAATTGCATATAAATCAAATACTAGCAAATATAATTTCTCCCAAATTAATAACTATACAAAGCATTGCAAGAGTTGAAAGGACAAAGTTGCTAACCTTTGTGATCATTTGAATGGATGGGGGCCTTCAAATCTTGACAAATTTTGGGCAAAATGTGTGATGAGCTCAAGAGGAAGAGGGGAAGAACAGAGGAGGAGAGGGGAAAGGGGAAGAACAGAGCGAGCTCGGGTGGACGAAGGGTTTATGTAGGTCGACCTTTAGTACCGGTTCGTGCCACGAACCGGTACTAAAGGTGCTGGACGGGCCCCAGACTGACAACACCCTGCCACCACCATCTTTAGTACTGGTTCGTGCCACGAACCGGTACTAAAGGTTCGCCACGAACCGGTACTAATGAGAACGGCCGGCTAGCCGTTGGAACCGGCACTAATGGACACATTAGTGTCGGCTCAAAATCGAACCGGCACTAATGTGTCTCATATTAGGTCCTTTTTCTACTAGTGAGAGGCTGGATGCGTCGACTGAGGAAAACTTACAGCAGGTCCAGGCCGGTGACACTCTCATTGATAAGTTGGACCACTCTCTCCACCAACATCTTCGTCTCCACGGTCTCAGCAGCAGTTACTTTCAGTGGGGCAGGAGTCTGAACACGGTCGAATGAGAAGTGGGGAAGACCAGTCGACTGACCTGGAGCTACGATGTCCTGGCAGTAGAACCAGTTCGACTGCCAGCCTCTAACAGATTCAGGGAGAGTCATGGCAGGAAAGGCACTCCTATGCCTCTTGTGGATACCTAAAACCCCACACATGTGGATGACGTGGGTTTTCGAGTCACTCGACTTTGCCTTTTTGACCGACTGGGACCGGATGGTGAAGATATGTTTGAAAAGACCCCAGTGCGGTCGACACCCTAAGAAGTTCTCACACATCGATACGAATGCAGCCAAATACGTGATGGTGTTGGGAGAAAAATGGTGGAGCTGAGCGCCAAAGAAGTTCAGAAATCCTCGGAAGAAAGGATGCGGAGGGAGCGAAAAACCTTGGTCGACGTGAGTGGCGAGTAGTACACACTCACTCGGTTGAGGCTGCATGAGTGGCGAGCAGTACACACTCACCCGGTTGAGGCTGCGGTTCCATCTCCCCCTTCGGCAGCCTTGCCGCTCCCTTGGCGATCAGCCCAGACTCCTCCAGCTCAACCAGATCCTCTTTCCGGACCGAAGACCGGATCCAATCGCCCTGGATCCAGCCCGGCGGCAGCCCCGCGCGCGATGACGACCCGCGGTTCTGCTTCTTGCCTTTCGCCGCCCCCATCTCCTTCTTTGCCCACTCTAGTGCCACAGTCTTGTCCTTCACCATGGTGGCTGGGCAGCAGCGTCGAGAGCGGAGGAGCTGGGTGCGGTGGAGGGGCGGAAGAAGGAGAAGGAGGAACATGCATGCACAGTGCAGGTGCCTCGGCCCCGTCGCCTTATAAAGGGCCGCTTCCGAGTGACTGACGCGTGGGGCCAGGCGATCTTGTCAAATCCCGCAACAGTCGCGTGCAGCGTACATGGCGAAAAAGGTGGCGCGGTAATCGAGGCATTGCTGCTTATCCGGTCCGCTCGTTTCGGCGCCCTCCGTCCCGCGCGCTTCCCCGAAATTTTGTATCTCGCGAAATCCGGGATACACAACAGTCAATCGCGCCCAAGATCCCACACTCTAATGCAGCACTCGGCGCATGATGCCATAAGTTAAGTCAACAACTCACTGAATAGATCAAGGCGACTGAGTCGACACTAGAGCGTCGACGTAAGTATTTCAGTCTTGCAGAAAACTCTCACGAAGACACAAAGCTCAGAACGAGTTCAACTTCAACCTACTTTCCATTCGAACCTTAATCCATTCGGGGGCTACTGATAAGGATACAAACCTGTGGTAGGGTCATAAGCCTGACCTATACGTCCTACCCAAGGTCACTACCCTAGAAGATAAGAGGTCCAAGAGACAACAAGAGACCACCAGCCGAGGACGTCGAGTGCAATCCACTCGACGGTCGTGTCACTCGGAGGTCTTCTTCCCTACCGTCACTCGACCATACAGAGAACCACTCAACCTATCGAAGACCAAGAGTCACTCAGCGGGGCAACGGACAGGCGTTCACTCCGTAGTCTTTAAGGTCATTAACAACACTTAAGGCTGGCGTTACCAGTAACACCCCCACTTTATGTACATTAAGTTCCTTGTAATGGAGGATGACTGGGTCCTGGCGCACTCTATATAAGCCACCCCCCTCCTCTGGCACAAGGGTTCGCACTCCCTGTAATATCACACACATAATCCAATCGACCGCCTCCGGGCACCGAGACGTAGGGCTGTTACTTCCACTGTGAAGGGCCTGAACTCGTAAACCTCGTGTGTACACCTTCACCATAGCTGGGATCTTGCCTCTCCATATCTATCCCCTTTCTACTGTCAGTCTTAGGACCACGACAGTACCATTAACAAGTGATCTTGAAATCAGAGCCGGCGACACATAACCCTATTTGTACGGGCGAGACATAATACAAATCAGTACGGGTGGGAAACAAGAGCTTTTATTCATAACCGTATATCGCGCTGCTGTGCTTGGCCAAGATAAACGCTCTGCCACAGGAAACAAAAAAAACGGCTCCTACTGTTTGCCTTGGTTTCCTTTCAAAAAATAAAATAAATATATTACTAAGACCTGCTTCAGTAATGGATTTGTTGATGAATTTTAAAAATGGACTTAATATTTTTTATAAATTTAGAAAGAAAAAATATATTTTTGAAAACATTAATAAATGCTTACATTGTTCTCAAATTTAAAATAGAATACAAGAATTCAATATATTTTTTATGAATTTGAAACCTTGAAAAAGGTGAAAAAGATAATCAAAAGGAAGTAAACTGGCGAAAAATAAATAAAAGAAATCACGAAAAGGGAAACCCGAATGCAGGGAAACAAATATGAAATAGGAAAACGAAAGAAAAAGTCAGATTTTTTCTGTAATACAATAATTATCTTTTTCCATGTATAACTTTAGTTTTCAAATGTATGTAAATTTTCTCCAAAATACACTAACATATATTTTGTATGTATGTGTGTAAAATATGAATTCTTTTTATAGATATATAGTATCAGTGAATTTTTTTAGGTTTATATTAAGTACAGTATAACCGCACCTAAAGCGAGACCTCATAGTGATTTGGATTTTCGGCTGTCTGTTTTCACGATCTGAGAGTTTCTGGCCGTCAGATTTATTGTGCAAAGCGAACTGTTTCGCAGTGGAGCTAATTTGGCCCAGCTGTCCTGTGGGCTGCTGCTCCACGGGCCAAAACGGACGATTCTGGTGCATTGGGCCATTTCTCGCAGCCCAACGCGTACAATCGCACGTACAACCAGAGAGCCCAGCCCACCTCTACTATCCTCTCGCCTCCGCAACTCCCTTCTCGTAGGGTTTCTTGAGCGGAGGGCATCGCACTGCCGCCGGCCATCTCTCCTCTGCTCCCTCCCGCCGCCGTGCATCTCGCCATATCGCTCATCCGCTCGCCAGTCCCGCCTCTCCTTTACCGCGACGCCGGAAGCCATCGCCCTCACCCCGACCACGAAGCCAGCGTCCAATCCACTCGCTCCGACCTCGACAACGCCGCCGGACCCCGTCGCTCGACCCCGTCGCCTCTACCTTGAATGAGTCATCGGAAACAGCCGCTCGACCCTTACCCCGTGCAATAACGCCGTGCTCCCATCCCTATTGACCCTGACACCGCTGCTTCACCCCTACCCCGACCTCGCACCAGACGTGGTCGCTCTACCTCGGTGAGCTTCTTTATGCCTTGTGGATTATTGCTCGTAGGACTGAATTGTTGCTGCTGTGAATACTTGCATGTAGAATTTTTTTTCTAATGCTACATGTATACCAATTGGTATTGACTATACATACAATCTGCTAATGTGTGGTAATTGTAATGTAAGATTGTTGATTCCAATGCGTGCATAGATGGTGTCAAAGATGCATTTTTTCTGATTTTTAATGTGTGTGTGGCGGTTGTTCTGTCTTCCAGTAGCAGCTCTTGTCAAGATGGTTGCTTACTGAGATGGTCGGTTGTGGGAAGGCAGTCGACTCCAGCGCGGTCAAGGAGGGGACGTCGAGCAGGGTTTTGAATTTCGGCCGAAAAAAATGGATTTCGGCCGAATTTCGGCCATCTCGGCCTAGGGCGAAATCTATCTTCCGCCGAAATTGGTCAAATTTGAGAAATTTTGGTCAAATTTTAATCAAATTTCAGTCAAAATTTGGTCAAATTTGGGCCGAAATTTTTAAAAATGACCGAAATTCGGCCATCTCGGCCTAGGGCGAGAAAAATCACAAACCGAAAATCAAAACGCTGACGTCGAGCAGCACCAGGGTCAGGCTGTAGTTCCCCGTTGGCAGGATTGCTAGATTCCTCAAGACTGGCAAGTACACCAAGCGTATTGGCGCCGGCGTCCCCATCTACCTCACCACCGTCCACGAGCGCCTCGCCGCTGAGGGGTGCGTTTCTACTGGTCTCATCCTTGCCCTTGTTCTTTGGGTCCTATATTCCTCGACCTGGTTCGTTACTGGGTTCCCATTAATCAGGCTATTCTTAGATCTGTTTTCGACTGTACTGTTGATTAATAGCAATGCCTGAATATTTGTTCTAATCTTGTCATTTTTTCCCATTGATGCAGGTCCTGGAGCTGGCCGGCAATGCTGCCAGGGACAACAAAAAGAGTTGTATTGTGCCCCGCCACATTCAGCTCGCCGTGTGCAATGATGAGGAGCTAACCAAGCTGCTCGATGGTGCCACCTGTAGTTGCGCCGCTCGCCACTACCATCTCTGGCATGGATAACTTCCAGAGCCTCACCATCCTCATGAATATCCAGTCCATGTTAATTCTCATTGGTCACAACTAAACTTCGCCTTCTCATGATACCATCTTTGCTTTGTTTGATAATAAGACATGACATAGGGGGGCAGGCAACATTGATCCGAAGAATCATGTCACCCATCTTGTTCTCAGGTGCTACACCTACAATACTGAAAAGAGGATATACATGAGAATGACACTTCACAGTTGATTTGATAACATCATATACATGTATTGGTATATTCTCGTCACAATGTTAGTAGTTGGCTATAAATAACTGGTTTTGATTCATCCATCTAACTCGGCATGATGGTTATCTGCTCAGTCTCCCTGAATTTAGCATAAATCAATCTCCAACTATTAATAAATGGCTTCAATTCATCCATCTAGCTTGGCATGATGGTTATCTGCTTAGTCTTTCTGAATTTAGCATGATCAATCGCCAACTATAAATAACTGGTTTCGATTCATCCATCTAGCTCGGCATGACGGTTATCTGCTAATTCTCTCTGGAATTAGCATTATCAATCTTCAATTTATGAGTATTTTAACCCAATTTGTTCTCTAAATATTTCACCAGCTATCTCATGTTGGTTGTAAGGATCACAAGACAGACAGGAGCTTGGAGCAAGTCCATCCATGTCGGCTCCTTTTCATTTATTTATTTTGTGAATTCCTTTTCATTTATTCATGAGCATACTTTTATTACTGTTCTTGCATAATAGGAGTCATGAGGATTGCTCCTCCATAAGCAGCGGCATACTCCTAGATGACAACTTGCCTAAATGAGCTGATAGAGGTGATGGGGAAAGGCTAATGACGGTTTCTTGGAAATATATAGACCATGTATAGTTTATGTAGATCGATATGATTTATTATTGGGACAGATAGCGTACGCATATTAGCCTATGAGATTGTTGCTGTAGATTCCAGTGTTTGCATTTTCCGCCTTGATTTCATTTCATACGGCTTTAGTAAGACCATCACATGGGTTGTTTGCATTTGACACCTTGATTTCCTTTGTACGGTTTTAATTAGACCATAACATGGGTTAATTGGTCAGGAGGGGGCCAACATCCAGCAAGATATGGTGCTGCAAAATGAATGTGGGGTTTGTCTAGCTAATCAGGTCGGTGTGGTGCAGTACCCTCTACTGTTCGTATCTTCTTTTTTGTTGCAATTCTGATGTCCTGATTCTGTTGCTTAGTTGTAATATATTTCCATTCACTTGGTCTCCAGATATCCAGAAACATGTGAGGAAACATGTTGCTTGAATGGTCAACTCCATCGCTGGCTATCTTTTAGACTTCCTACACTTGTTGCGTTATCTTCAGTGAAAAATTGTTATATGCTAGGAAACAAGCTTCAAATATGATTAAGAACACACCTAAATACATTCTTAGTCCAATAGTTAATTAGAATGGCACCACCTAGCTTGCTATTTTTGACCTCCGAGCCATCCATTAGTCATATGTCGCTGTCCCAATGCACTGGCTTCTTAGTACTGTATTTTGCCTATTATCCTATCAATTGTTTCGGAAAATGTCTCTAGACGTGTGGTTCATCTGCTGCATGAGACAATCTTTCCTTATTTATTTGATCCTTATAAGTCACATCAAAGATGTATTCTAACAAATCCATCTTAATCAGTAATATGTCTATCTGGCTCTAGCTTCCTGTCTATGTCAGATTTGACTTTAATATCATCAATGATCCAAAACCCTTAGTTGATTCATCCATGTTAGATAATATTTATTTAGTATGAAATTTTTCTGCAAGTAAGCGTATTTACGTAGTACAAGTATGTGCAATCAGTTTCATGACATTTTTAATACTCGCTTCACCTGTCAAGAGGGGGGGTGTCTATCTATCTTCACTGACAGTCCATGGTCCTCGAGTGTTTCTACTAAAATTCCTTCCGAAGAAGCTTCTTTGTAGTATGTAGCTTTTCTTTTATGATTGTGCATGTGCAGATAATATCTTTTACAACAATGTGCGCTAGATGATGATTATGAGCATTTTCAGTACAAGGTATACTGTTGTGCGGAAGGTTGTACTCGTAGCAACATGATGATCTTTTTTCCCACCCCAAGTATTTGATGATTGGTTCATCTTCTTGCCCATCAGTGTCGAATAGAGTGGTGGATTCTTGTTTCTATTGAGCTGTTGCATGCATTGTTACCTCAACTGTTACCAAGCTAATGGAGGAATTTCCTGGAATCCGTTGGCACCTGTGCTTACACATATTGTGAAGTTGAAGAAGGCAGAGATAGTATCAACTTCAGACCATCCCTTTTCAACCTCAAATCGTGAGTGTGTTCTTATTTTGTTGTTTGGTATGTTTGTAGAATATCAATGCATTTTCTTCTCAGAGGCATGTTTGACCTCTTTCCTGCTCATGTGTAGTCTAGGGGGGGAAAATAGGTCCTGCAGAAAAAAAACATGCCTGTCAATGTTTAAGGTTATTGTTGACATTCATTCACCGAGTGAAAGATCTGTTTCTCGATCCAAACTTAGTGTGATATTATTTACTGTAATTTGAAAAGAAACCAAAAACTTACATGAAACAGTTTATTTGAATCTATTTATCATTTTCCGTAAGTTCTCTGTCTCCAAGTATTTACAGAAATTCATATCTTATAGAAAAATTCAAAATAGACGGGCGTGGCGACGCGCGCCATCAATGATCTAGTATAAGTAAAAACTCTACCCGATTAGCGAGTCACACTAAGACGGTCCATAAGTAGTTGCTGGCGAGCTGTTGCTCTGAATGGAGGAGGCATATGGGTTCTCTTTTGGTGGAGGCCACATAATTAAGATGCACAACATTGATTTCCGCAAAAGATAAAAAAAGACGTACGCTCTTCGATGTGGGTGCTTGTTACATACGTTGAAGGGAAGAGAAGGTATTAATGTTGAATGCGCAAAATCGTAAGCTTTGAAGAATGGGCTCATGTTGGCAATTCATTTAGGTTGCAGTAGAGTTGTTGTTAACACTGATAGCAAGTTGGTGATTGATGTGATGATGTAGGGTGGATCACTTTTTAGAAGGTGCTCCGGCTTGGCATTGAGGAGTCCAAGCGCCCCACGAGAGCGGCTTCCTAGCAAAAGCAGCCCGACTCAGCCAAGGAGCAGGCTTGCGTTGCCCAACATCTGGTTGGATCATCTCCTCCTCCTCCTTGTCTGGTAGTGGCATGCCGAGAGATGACGACAATGACTCCCCTCCGGTGGTGGACACCTACGTGGAGGAGCACAACCGGCACTCCAGTGACCCCAAGAAGAAGGGACCTGTGAGGAAATGGTGAAGTCTGGCGCCCTCCCCCTCCGTTTATCTATCGTTTGTATCTAGGTGTGGTGATGAACCTGTACATTTTTTGTTCGATTGTAGACCGGATCTATGCTATGTTGTTATGTTCGAATGTGATCTATGTTCATCTCACATTGTATGGGTTGTGTGGATTTGGGAGGGGGGAGGGGCTGCCTACGCGGACAAATAATGGATGATCGGTCAGTGTCCACGGACCATAGGAGGCCAAATTTGACTCTGATGATTGTAGATGCTCTAACAGACATGTTACACACATTCCTAACTAATGGACCGGCCAAGCAGCTGATGTAGTCCTGTACGTGTTTGGATCTCAATGCTTTCAAGTCGGTGAAGACGACTAAAACAAGTTTGTGGTCAGTCAACTGCCCCCAATTTTGTTTAGAGGACTGACCTCTAGCGGTCTAGCTGGTCCAAACTATAGGAGAAGCAACTGATAGTCTTATAAAGAAACTAAAGATTGACGCGCGAATGGAGGAAACGGAAAGGTGCCATAGCACCCGGTGCCCCGACACCCTGTTATCCAGTGCGTCCAACGACCTGAAGATTCGAGCTGAAGAATAGTCAGCAGCAGGCGACTTGCATGCGCATGTTAATTAGGCAGCTGTTTTACATGATGTGATCAGGCTGCAGGACACTAGTAGAAAAAAGACCTATTGTCCCGGTTCGTGAGGGCCATTTGTCCTGGTTTTTGAACCAAGACTAAAGTGTCGGTACTAATGCCCTAAATCTTTAGTCCCGGTTCTTGCATAAACCAGGACAGATGGGCCTCCACGTGGCCGGTGCGGCGAGCCCAGGCAGGAGGCCCTTTGGTCCCGGTTGGTGGCACCAACCGGGACCAATAGGCATCCACGCGTCAGCATCTCAGGTGCTGGGGTTTTTGTTTTTTTTGAAAGGGGGGGAGGGTTTGAGGGTTTTGGAGGGTTCATTTAGGTGTTTCATATATCGTGTTAGCTAGCTAATTAATAGAGAGAAGTGTCCTTTCTTATCTCCGTGCTTGGTCGACGCTATGTACTATACGTATAGAGAGGACTAGACACACTAGCTAGTTAAGCAAATGAAGGAAACAGAAGATCATCATGAACAGATGCATACAAAGAGAAGTGATATGGACCACCTCACCTTCTCTGAGAGATTGGTCGAACAACAAATTCTCGTATATCTATCCGATGCTATTGGCTACATATATAAAATATAAGTATATTTTACAATATAATCTCCTAATTAAAATTGAACGCATCAGGGTCCATATAGTATTCTCCGTCTTTAGCGATGACATGGTCAAGAAAGAATGCCGCCAATTCCTCTTGAATTCCTCGCATACGATCTGGTGCTAGGAGTTCATCCCGCATCAGAAATATCTAATTTCAAGAAGGGGGTCAATACATATATATGAATAAATGAAACTGAACACAAATGATGGTAATAAAATAAAATTGTGAATATAATTATTTACGCACTTCATATTGTTTCTCGTAGTAGCCCCGCTCACAGGTCGTGTGGCGGATGGACTCACAAATGTAGTATCCACAGTAATTAGTCCCTTCTTCCTGCCACAACCACTTTACAAGAAATAGAGGTCAATCAAACTGATAATTAGCAAGCATGCTAAATGGTATTAATGAAACTAGCGCTTGAATCACTAGGAGATGCGTGGAACATATATGCTACTATAGTACTTACTTTCGGGTGTCTAAATTGCAGCTTCTTCGGCAGTTCCGGAGTTTTTGAGGTGAATTTATTCCAAACCCTGCCAGACAAAGAAAACAATTACTTGATATCAGAAAATGAACAAATTGAAGTTGCCGATATGGTGCGATAATGATCGATTTAACTTACTTCTCTAGAATTTCAGTCATGTCCGCGTACTTCTTGGGATCTTTTCGTCTCGAGTCTAAGACAGTTACTAGTCCCTTCTCAAGCTTAATCTCTAGGAGAATATAGTGAAACCTGCTCACGCATGCATAACTCATCAATTACATTACTATAACCTCGACTAATAAGGGAAACCGAATATGCACAAGACAGTAACACTCAGTCGAAGTTGTAAGGGGAGAGTATTATAGCTTTTTTTTATTTAATATAAACGATTTTAGCAGCTTGGCCTTGGTATCTTTGGCCTGAAATTTAACCATATATGCATCTATGAGATTTGTGTTAATGAAACCAATATCACCGATTTGTCTTTTCTTCAATTCGGCGATCTTCAATCTGCATAATATAGTGAGAATAATTAAAAATACATGCAATGAAAGAGCTGACCTATATATAGAGACTTAATGACAGAAGTAGTACTACTTATAGGCAGTAGCAAGTGATCATTAACTTATCGAGGGCCTTTAGATTGAAAAACTCGAAGAACTCCTCAAATGGAACATTCAACAAATCAATTCCAACGAGGTCATGCTCCTATTTAACTCTGAGCGTCAAAATATTCCTCCCCTCAGATTCTTTGCAGGTTTTCATATACCAATCATGGAATCTTCGCATCATCGTTGTTAGAGATTTTTCATCTTTGACGAGAGGCTTCCCGTACACATATCTGTGTTCGTCCACCTCCAAGAAATCAAAATGTGCATCGTCGGACAGGTAATCTCCAAGATCGTTATAACCGGGCACCATCCCGCCCAGATGATTCGCGACGACGCTAGACACCTGGAGCGGGGGCAACGATTGGTTCGCTTGTTCACCGAGCTGGGCAACTTTTTTCCTAGCTCGTTGTTCTTCTAACCTTTGAGCACTGACAGTAGTTCCCGATCGCTCCGCTTCGATAAATGACTTTGTAAGAATGCGCTCATAGTTGTCTTTCACCGGAGACTTTGGTGGTTTCGTCAGGGCAGCCAGAGTACGCTTCGCTTTTACCGGATCTATCTTCTCCTCCGGAGGTGGATTTTTCTTTGCTTTGACCCCTTCAAAGAAGTTGGTCACTTCGGCTTGCACGATCATCGCGTTTTCCTCCTTGCTCCTCTCGTATGGTAACATCTCTGGAGTCTTCAGAGAAGGACCATATCTGTATTGCCTGCCTCTGGCTGTATTGCTAGACGCCGGAGCAGACGGAGCGGCTGCGTCTGTCTTTCCTTTCTTACAACACGGAGGAGAAGGACGACGCGCCGGAGAAGCCGGAGCGGCGGCGGGTCTCTTCTGCCCTTGTTGACGAGGCGGAGAAGGAGGAGGCAGCTGGCTTCTCGGGCTCGCCGGCGCAGGCAGAGAAGGAGGCGGAGTGCCGCCACGCGCCGGAGAAGGAGGCTGAGTGCCCTGATCACTCGCCGGAGGGGGCGGAGTGCCCTGACTCGCCGAAGGAGGAGGAGAAGGAGGCGGAGGCGTCCAGTTCGGAAGGTTGATGAGCTCCTTCCGCCATAGGCATGGAGTCTTCAGAGAAGAACCCAGCCGAATCTCCCCTTCACCCGTAGGGTGGTCAAGCTCAAGGTCCTCAAATCCGTCCGTTATTTGATCCACCATCACCCTTGCATATCCTTCTGGAATCGGCTGGCCGTGGTAGGTTGAGCCAGGTTCATTAGGTATAACAGAGCCAACAACCGCCTTGACTTTCAATGTCATCCATCGCGTCATAAGGTGGCAATGTTGAGACTCTGTGATAGCATCCACGGGGTAGCCCGTGAAGACAGGCTCCAGCTGCTGAGTCTGCTCGGTGGAAGCCATGCTGCTTCTCCGCTGAGATGGCGGGGTAGCTTCAGGGGAAGCTTCGGCAGGTCGTTTGCTGCGATCTGCTTCTCGTTCCTCTAGCCCTTGTACCCTTTCACGCAGCGCCTGCAGTTGGCTATGGTCCACTTTCTTCCTCCTCTCCTGGGTTTTGTAACCCCCTGAGTCCGGAAACCCAGCCTTCCACGGAAGGGAGCCTGGCATGCCTCGTGTCCGTCCAGGGTGCTCAGGATTCCCAAGGGCCATTGAGCTTGTCGTTCTCTCTATCTGGAACGAACGTCCCTTGCTGCGCTTTCTTGATATACTCCTGAAGCCTCCTGACGGGTATTCGCAGCTGCTCTTCCGTCCAAACGCACTTCCCTGATACAGGGTCCAAGGTTCCGCCAACCCTGAAGAACCAAGTCCGGCAACGGTCTGGCCATTTCAATGTCTCTGGTTCGACCCCTTTAGCAATCAGGTCATTCTCAGCCTTGTCCCACAAAGGTCGGGCTTTGAGGTAACCACCTGACCCCATGCGATGGTGATGCTTCTTCTTAGCAGCATTAATCTTGTTTGTCGCTGTCATCTTCTTACTCTTTTTCGATGTCTTGTGGGCCACAAATGCGGGCCATTGATCTCTGATCTTCTCAAACCGGCCGATTATCTCTGGTGTCCCTTCTTTGTCGACAAACGTTTTCAGCTTATTCTTCCACCTCCTGAATAGTTCTGCCATCTTCTTAAGAGCATGAGACTTGATCAATTCCTCTTTAACTGGCTTCTCTGGATCCTCCTCTGGCGGTAGGGTGAAATTTTCCTTAAGCGTTGTCCAAAGATCTTCTTTCTGCATATCGGAGACATAAGACGTCGGCACCTCAGGGTCTTCCTTCTTAGACTTTAACCATTGCTGGATACTGATCGGGATCTTGTCCCTAACAAGAACCCCGCACTGAGCACGAAATGTATCCCTTGTCTGGATGGGTTCAATCGGCTTGCCATCGCGCGCGTTTGCTGTGATCTCAAACCTTTCATCCGAGCGCAACTTTTTCTTCGGGCCTCGTTTCTTTACCGAAGTTGAGCTCGATCCGGAGGGCTAGAAATAAAAGAAGAAAGACGAGAGTTAATTAATATGTGTACATATGAAAACAATGAATGCATCAATTAACTAGTCAGCACGGGCTTAACTAATATATATACCTGGCCGGACTTGGTTCGGTCACCGGAGCCGTCATCGCGGTCTCCTTCTTGTACCTCCATTGGGTCACCGGAGCCATCATGAACATAGCCCTCTTCTTGTACCGGCATTAATGGGTCACCGGAGCCATCATGAACATAGCCCTCTTATTCACCCCGTCCTTCCTGACCATCGGTGTCGTTGAGAAACGACAAGACGACATCACTTCCTTGTGCGATTATCTCCCCCAACATCGCTTCTGTTGCTTCATCTCGGGAGTGCTCCATAGTTTCTGCAAATATTTACAACATGTCAATTATTATTCAAACATGACAGATGGATATATATTAGTGGCAAACATAGAACTAGCTAGCTAATCACAATGAGGAATCATATTAGTGGCATCGACACTGCTTCTCTAGGGTTTGGGGTGGCCTAGACAACGCTTCAAGGGTTTGGGGTGGCCTCGACACAACGCTTCAAGGGTTTGGGGTGGCCTCGACGACAACGCTCTTTTAACTTGGTAAATTTGGGTGGCCTCGAGAGAGTTTGTCGGGTAGGGGCGCGGCGGGAGGGGGTAGGAGACCAACGTTGTTTTTTCTCTAGGGTTTGGGTGTCCTCAAGAGTTTTGGTCAAGCGAGAGGGCCGAGGGGGGGGGTGCTCCCGTGGTATAAGTTATCACGGTCGAGAGGGGGTATATATATCGACCGCCCCTCATGTCGAAGTTATCCGGGAGGGGGTTATATCGACAACGACGCGACATACATATACATGGGAAAATAATGTTATCAGGGAGGGGGTATATCGGTACCCCCCCTCGTGTTGAAGTTCTCGGGAGGGGTTATATCGACAATGACATACCCGATAAAAAATAAGAAGACAAAAGAAGAAATAAAAAGAGGAGAAGAAGAAAGGAATAGAAGAGAAGCAATCGAAGAAAAAAAAGAAGAAGAAAAAGAGAAGAAGAAAGGAATAGAGGAGAAAGAAGAAAAAAATAGAAATTCTATTTTTGAATAGAGGAGAAAGAAGAAAAAAATAGAAATTCTATTTTTTCTTCTTTCTCCTCTATTCCTTTCTTCTTCTCCTCTTCTTTTTCTTCTTTTTTCCTCTTCTTATTTATTTCTCCTCTTCTTCCTCTCCTCTTCTTCTTTCTTCCTCTTCTTTTATTTTCTTTTTTCCTATCCCGTGGTCTAAAATCGGTCTATGCACGATAGAAAATTCTGAAAAAATTACATCTATGATCCCTCGACATCCCCGCCTCTCTCATGAACAAAAAATAACTATGAATAAAATAACATCATGTTCTATGAACAAAAAATATCATATATTTCATCCACGTCCATGCATACATCATATATATCATCATATATCATATATATGAAAAAAACATCATATTCTATAAAAAATCATCATATATATATATATATATATATATATATATATATATATATATATATATATATATATGAACAAAAACAATTAAGATAACAAGCATATATATCATCATATATCATATATATGAAAAAACAAGCATATACATATGAAAAAATAAGCATATATATAAATGAAAAAAATGTTGCGCCAGCCGGACCAAGTGAGGAGGACGGCGACGGCGACGGCGGGGGCGACCGCGACGACGGGGGCGGGGTAGGGGGAGACGACGACGGAGACGACGGGGGCGGGCCGGGGCGGCGTGCGTTGGGGTAGGCGAGCGGGCGACGACGACGACGGGGGCAGGGTAGGCGGGCGACGGCGACGGAGACGACGGGGGCGGGCCGGGGCAGCGTGCGTCGGGGCAGGGAAGTGGGCGACGACGAGAGAGCAGGCAACGGCGAGGGCGCGGGCGACGGCAATGACGACGGCGGCGGCGGGGGCAGCCTGGCGGCCTCGATGTCGTCGGCATCGTCGGGGGCGGCAACTTAGAGTGGAAAATTCCTAAGTGTGAACTTATATAGCGAGGCCTTTAGTGCCGGTTGGCACCAAAAACTGGGACTAAAGGATGCATTAGTCCCGGTTGGTGCCACCAAACAGGACCAAGGGTCTCTTTTCAGCAGCCTAAAGGGCGGGAAGCAGAGGCCTTTAGTCCCGGTTGGTGCCACCAACCGGGACCAAAGGCCCCTATGCTGCCCGCGTCGCGGCCAAAGTTTAGTCCCACCTCGCTAGTTGAGAGGGGCGCGCAGTGGTTTATAAGCCCCACTACCGCAGCCCTCTCCACTAGTAGAAAAGAGGGCTTTGGTCTAGGCCGGGTTAGCCCATTAGTCCCGGTTCAGTCCAGAACCGGGACCCATGGGGGCATTGGTCCCGGTTCGTGAGCCCAGGGGGCCGGCCGGGCCACGTGGGCCATTTGCCCCGGTTCGTCTGCACCTTTTAGTCTCGGTTAGTGCCACGAACCGGGACTAAAGGGTGCGATGCCCATTAGTACCTGTTCGTGGCACCAACCGGTACTAAATGTTAGACCTTTAGTCCCGGTTCGAGCCACCAACCGGTACTAATGGGGTTTGAGGCATTAGTACCGGTTAATGGCATGAACCGGTGTCAAAAAATAAAAATAAAAATAAAATGATGGAAATGATGCAAAATCTCTCTGGAATTTGTAAAATGGGCATAACTTTTGCATACTAACTCGGATGAAAAAGTTTTTTATAGGAAAAATCATCTACTCGAAAAGTTACATCCAAATTTAATCGGGGGAACCCCGTTAAACATTTTCACAATCCTCAAAAACCTAACAGAAAAAAGTTACGGGGCTTTTAAGATCTGGAGGCGAAAAAATTAAAAAAAATCAAACTTACTAGTGGCGCACCGTTTGCTAGGTGCGTCACTAGTAACAGAAAAAAATTAGTTTCAAATTTTTTTTGGGAATTGTTTTTAAAATATGATACGTAATATGAAAAAGGAAAAAAAGTTATGCTCAAATTTCGGTTTTTTTAATTTTTGTTAAATCTAGTCAAACTACTTATTCAAGAAGTATTAGTGTTACTAAATAATTATTCAAGAATATTAGTGTTACTAAATAATTATTTCAGTTTTTTTGAATTTTTGTCAAATCTGGTCAAACTATGGTCAAACTGTGGTCAAACAATGGTCAAACAAATTATTCAAGAAATATTAGTGTTACTAAATATTAGTGTTATTTTTTAGAACAATAGTTTCAAACTCAAACAGTGAAATGTGTGACTTTATGCTCAAGCAAAATTCCTGAGGTTAATAGGATTGACATCTTACTATTGTCAGGAAAATAACAAGTGCAGACTTGGAAATGAGGGAGAATAGAACCCGGAAGTTAAGCGTGCTTAGGCTGGAGTAGTGAGAGGATGGGTGACCGTCCAGGAAGTTAGATGATGAGGGGTGATTAAAGGTTAAATTGAGTAGTGATGATGGGTGATTAGAGAAGAGAGGTTAAAATAATTCAGAAATTTGAAAATCAGAAAAAAAATATTCCAAAAAAAAATTTAAATATTTTTTGAAAAAAAATCATAAAATTTCCTTTAGTACCGGTTGGTGTTACCAACCGGGACTAAAGGTGGACCTCTAGGCAGCGGCCACGTGGAGAGCCTATAGTCCCAGTTCGTGTAAGAACTGGGACTAAAGTGGGAGGCTTTAGTAACGACCCTTTAGTCCCGGTTCCAGAACCGGGACTAAATGCCCTCATGAACCGGGACTAAAAGCCCTTTTTCTACTAGTGCTCGATCTCCTCTCCACTGCAGGCTTACGGGCCTACTTGCTACTGCTTTGCCTGATGGGCCTTCTGGGCCTACTACGGGCCTGAATCCTGGCCCATGGATGGGTTTCTAGTCGTATTCAGGCCATGGTGGCCCAGTTGGTGGCAATTTTTTTTATTTTTTCCCATTTTTTGTTTTCTTTTTTGCTTTATTTATTTTGTTTTGTTTTTACTTACAACAAAATACTTATTTACTTTCTGTTATTTTGTTTATAATTACTTATTAATTTTATTTTATGATAATTCTTTTTGCTATTAAAGTTTCTAACAAAAAAAGTTCTTTATGAAAATTCTTTTTGCTTTTAATGATTTTGAACAGAAAATACTTTGATAATTTTAGTTGCATCAATTTTATATAATTTTAATTTCAACAATACTAGAGGTTGCTTATAATGTTTTGAACAAAAAATACTTTGATAATTTTAGTTTCATAAATTTTATTTATGTTATTAAAGTTTTTTTTGTTTCTACTTATCTATTTTATTAAAGTTTATATTATTTTGTTTCAAATTACTTATTTATTTTATTTTGTTTTGTTTTTGACTTCATTTGTTATTTTTCATGCATTTACTGCTTATTTTGAGCTATAAGACCATGAAATTGAAAAGCATTTGAAATGAACTATGAAAAGGTTCAAAGTTGGCATGGTATCATCATTTCACCCACATAGCATGTGCAAGAAAGTACATAGGCTTACGGCAAAAACTGGATACACTTCATGTACAAAACGGACAATCTCTTTCGAAGTATCAGGGTTTCATACGGAAACTCGTCTGTTACAAAGGGATTTCATTTTTTTTGAACTTATTTGAACTCCCTTATTTTTCTATGTTCAAAATGCACCATTCAAAGCCACATCATCAATTTACAACCCTTTCTGACTTCATTTGTTATTTTTCATGCATTTACTGATTATTTTGAGCTATAAGACCATGAAATTGAAAAGCATTTGAAATGAACTCTGAAAAGGTTCCAAGTTGGCATGGTATCATCATTTCACCTACATAGCATGTGCAAGAAAGTAGAGAGGTTTACGACAAAAACTGGATACACTTCGTGTACAAAACGGACAATCTCTTTCGAAGTATCAGGGTTTCATATGGAAACTCGTATGTTACAAAGGGATTTCATTTTTTTAACTTATTTGAACTCCCTTGTTTTTTTGTGTTCCAAATGCACCATTCAAAGCCACATCATCAATTTACAACCCTTTTTGACTTCATTTGTTATTTTTCATGCATTTACTGATTATTTCGAGCTATAAGACCATGAAATTGAAAAGCATTTGAAATGAACTCTGAAAAGGTTCCAAGTTGGCATGGTATCATCATTTCACCCACATAGCATGTGGAAGAAACTATATAGGCTTACGGCAAAAACTGGATGCACTTCGTGTACAAAACGGACAATCTCTTTCGAAGAATCAGGGTTTCATACGGAAACTCATCTTTTACAACAGGATTTCATTTTTTTTGAACTTATTTGAACTCCCTTGTTTTTCTGTGTTCAAAATGCACCGTTCAAAGCCACATCATCAATTTACAACCATTTCTGACTTTATTTGTTATTTTTCATGCATTTATTGATTATTTTGAGCTATAAGACCATGAAATTAAAAAGCATTTGAAATGAACTCTGAAAAGGTTCCAAGTTGGCATGGTATCATCATTTCACCCACATAGCTTGTGCAAGAAAGTACATAGGCTTACGGCAAAAACTGGATGCACTTCGTGTACAAAACGGACAATCTCTTTCGAAGTATCAGGGTTTCATACGGAAACTCGTCTGTTACAAAGGGATTTCATTTTTTTTGAAATTATTTGAACCCCCTTATTTTTCTGTGTTCAAAATGCACCATTCAAAGTCACATCATCAATTTACAACCCTTTCTGACTTCATTTGTTATTTTTAATGCATTTACTGATTATTTTGAGCTATAAGACCATGAAATGGAAAAGCATTTGAAATGAACTATGAAAAGGTTCCAAGTTGGCATGGTATCATCATTTCACCTACATAGCATGTGCAAGAAAGTAGAGAGGTTTACGGCAAAAACTGGATACACTTCATGTACAAAACGGACAATCTCTTTCGAAGTATCACTAGTGCAGAACCGGGCAATAGCACCGGTTCGTAAGGCCCTTTAGTGCCGGTTCCATAACTGGCACTAAAGTCTGGTCACTAAAGGCCCCCCCCCCTTTAGTACCGGTTCAACACGAACCGGTGCTAAAGGGCAACCACGTGGCACGAGCCAGCTCCGGGGGCCTGGAGCCCTTTAGTACCGGTTGGTAACACCAACCGGTACTATAAGATTTGGGGTTTTTTAGTTTTATGATTTCTTTTTCATTTAATTTTGTGTTTCCATTTTAATTCTTTTTCGTTTGCTGGTATTTTACGATACTACACATTGTAAATGTTATGCATATATATATATATATATATATATATATATATATATATATATATATATATAAATAGAATTTCTAGTAAAACCAATCATCGAGTTCAACATGATTGTCATGATATTATAAGCGTTCATATATAACACCACAAAAGCAAATCACTTAAGTTCAGAACGAAGAACACGGACATGAAAGGACAAGTCTAATTAAGAGCAGCATGAAGAACTAGCTAAATCACTCCTACTAGCTACTCTCTCTCTCTGGTAAAATAGCATAGAACATGTATAGCTCTCCTGATTGATCATACTGGAGCATGCCGATGAACCTGTCTCCTAATCATGGGCTGCGCTTCTCATTGCTGCCCCCTAGTACTTCTCTGCGATCATTAACAATTTCCCTCCAATCTTTCACTATTAAGCATTCATCGCTTCTAGAAATCCTGAATGCATTCATGTGCAATGCAGGATATCTTGGCCTTAAGCTAACAATTGACATCTGACCTTTAGTCTCGATCCCCTGAGGCACAACTGTCATCGGGAGTCCCTGTTGAAGAACATCGTATAGTACTTAATTAATATACTTAGCAATGAAAGTTTAGCAAAAAAAATATGTATGCAAAATATGCACTAAGGACAAATAGTAAATATCTTACCATCATTCCTAAATAGATGTGACTGTAGTTCAATACCATCACTATTGGTCGCACGTTTTGAGTACTAACATTTCCAAGTGCAGGAAAAAAATTTGTCTTGACAGTATGAAGATCCTCAAGCCATGAAACATAATGACTTATCTCCTCGCAGTTTAGTTCAGCTCCGGGACAATAGAAGGTCCTGACTACCAAGCGCCGGACATGTTTGGTTGAATGGAGATAAACTGTCAATAGAAATTAGTTGTCAGTTATTTTTCAAATAAGCAATATCAAAGAAAAAAATATATTTGAGAAGAACTCACATAATGGTAGAACTGGAGGCGTCTGCACATCGACCCATATGTCTCTATTACCTTCAATATCATCTTCCGGACGAATATCAAAGGTGATAACCATACCAGGCTCAAATGCATAAGCCTTGCATAGTGCTTGCCAAGTTTTGCATTCAAAATAAGTGTACGTGTGTGCATTGTATACTTTGACGTTGAAAGTATAACCATCATGCTCAGTTTTCAGGTAAGCTCTCTTTACCTCCATAGTTTCCATATCTTTGAAACCTATCTTATCCAAGACAAAAATTCTTGCATGGCATGGGATGCGCTAGTAGAATAGTGAAAATTAAAAATTATAAGTCAGGCAAATGAAGCATATATAAGTCATGCTTAATTACGAAAACAGACTTGTCGTTGTGACTTACTATATCGAATTCGAAAGTCTCATCCAGCTTGATGCTGAATCGCCTACCATCAACAAGGAAATTTCTGTCGCACTGGCCGCGCTCGTCTTCATAGTATGTGGACATACCAAAATTTTTTCCGTCGTCAGACGACATTTCCTATGTTCATATTAGGCGAAACATTAAACACTTACTAATTCAATTAATTCAACTACTTCTATTAATTCAACTAAGCATTTACTAAAAATAAACTAGTTATATTAATTCAATTAGTTCAACTAAGCATTTACTAAAAATAAACTAGTTCTAATCCCACTTAGATGAAACATTAAACACTTATTACTATCTAATATTAATTAATATCTAGCCAATTCAAATATATATCTAACTATATTCATCTCTAACAATTGACATTACTATATATCTATATAAACTCAAAATATATAAAAACATTAAATAAACAGAAAAACTCATTAACAAATAATATTTTAATAACATAATCAAATCTCAGATACGACAATTTTCTTACTAAAAATAAACTAGTTATATTAATTATTCAACTAGTTCAAATCTCATATATACCTAAATAAACTAGTTCGACAATTTTCTTACTAAAAATAAACTAGTTATATTAATTATTCAACTAGTTCAAATCTCACATACCTAGCTAATTAATATCTAATTAAATTTTCTAAAATACAGAAAACAGAAAACAGAAAATAAGTAAAAATTGTGTGTGTGTGTGTGTATGTGTGTAGTGTGTGTATGTGTGTATGTGTGTGTACGCTGCCCCGTACGCCGCCGCCCCGTACGTACGAGCGGGGGCGCCGGCGTACGGGGCGGGGGCGCCGGCGTACGGGGCGGGGGCGCCGGCGCGCGGGTGCGAGAAACATACGGGACCGCGGCGACGACGACGGACGGCGGCGGCGTTCGGGGCGGCGGCGCGAGACGACGACGACGACGGGCGGCGGCGGGGACAGCGACGACGACGACGGACGACGGGCGACGGGCGGCGACGACGGGATCGAGCGGCGCGCGGCGATGTCGAGAGGTTGGAGACGAAAGTGGGGAGATGTAACTGAAATTTTCGTAAGTGCTATGTATATAGGATGGGCCTTTAGTACCGGTTGGAGCCACCAACCGGTACTAAAGGCCAACTTTGGCCAGGCCAACAGGCGGGAAGAGCAGGCCTTTAGTACCGGTTGGTGGATCCAACCGGTACTAAAGGGTGATCTTTAGTACCGGTTGGAGCCACCAACCGGTACTAAAAGCCTCGCGCTGCCACCCCAAAGTTTAGTCCCACCTCGCCGGGCGAAGGGCAGCCGCACTGGTTTATAAACCCAGCCGCGGCTCCCTCTTTGAACTCCTCTATATAGCAGGCTTGTGGGCCTAAATTCTGCGCGCTGCCCTATGAGTCTGCTGGGCCTTTAAGGCCTGTAATTGCACGCCCGTGGCCTAGCAGGCCCACAGGGCAGCGCCCCAATTTTTTTATAGTTTTTTTCTTTTCTGCTTTATTTTCTTCTATTTATTTCTGCGTAGTTTTTTGTATAGTTTTTTCTTTTCTGTTATATTTATTTTCTTCTATTTATTTCTGAGTAGTTTTTCATCTAGTTTGCCAAAATTCAACATTTTCAGAGTTCATTTTGTAGTGATTTTCAATTTCACGGTCATTTTATATAGTTTTTTTTCTTTTCAGCTATAGTTTTTTTTCTGCTATTTTTTCTTTTCTGCAAAACTTGATGGTCAAAGTCTGGAGTTATAACCAAAGTTTAAAAAAAATAAATGCCGACGTGCAATTAGTTTGTCCGGAGTTGTAATAAGTTATTTTTATAGTTTTTTTCTTTTCTGCTTTATTTTCTTCTATTTATTTCTGCGTAGTTTTTTGTATAGTTTTTTCTTTTCTGTTATATTTATTTTCTTCTATTTATTTCTGAGTAGTTTTTCATCTAGTTTGCCAAAATTCAACATTTTCAGAGTTCATTTTGTAGTGATTTTCAATTTCACGGTCATTTTATATAGTTTTTTTCTTTTCAGCTATAGTTTTTTTTTCTGCTATTTTTTCTTTTCTGCAAAACTTGATGGTCAAAGTCTGGAGTTATAACCAAAGTTTTAAAAAAAGAAATGCCGACGTGCAATTAGTTTGTCCGGAGTTGTAATAAGTTATTAAAAATAAAAAAGAGGTGCGATGCTCGTTAATTTGCTTCAAGCCTTTCGGAATAGTGTAAAGTGCACTGCGCATAGCTCCGTGTAGTCTACCATATTCCTGAAGGCTTGAAGCTAAGCAACGTGAGCATTGAGCCTCTTCTTCATCGTACACTCAGGGCTTATAAACCGCTCCTAGTCCCTCATTAGTACCAGTTCGTGGCACGAACCGGTGCTAAAGGTTCGCCACGAACCGGTACTAAACAGCTCCTCCCGCCTAGCAGTTGGTGCATACTGAACGCAAAAAATATAAGAGCATTTAGATCATGATCTTATATATCTTTACAGTCTAAATTGTCAATATGATCTTATAACATCAAAAATACTTTGATCATCAATGATCTTTGTGTGTACAATCTGAATTGTCAATATGAGTCATCAACGATTTATAAACCGATGAAGACTCATATTGCGGCCACAAATTCTACACATAGAGTTTAATGAAGACCAAGTGCTTGTGATAGTTTGAGAAATAACATATTTAAGGTGGTAAAAGGCTTGTTAGGGGAGCGAGGTGGGACTAAAAACAGCTTGCCATAACCTCATTAGTACCGGTTTGTGGTACGAACCGGCACTAAATGGTGATCGTGGGGCCATAGCCTGACCGCAGGCTGACATAGCCTCTTTAGTACCGGTTCGTGGCATGAACCGGTACTAAAGGTTCGCCACGAACCGGTGCTATTGATCGCCGCCACGAACCGGCACTAATGTACACATTAGTGCCGGCTGAAATTCAAACCGACACTATTGTGCTTCACATTTGACCCTTTTTCTACTAGTGTATCAGGGTTTCATACGGAAACTCGTCTGTTACAAAGGGATTTCAATTTTCTTTTTAACTTATTTGAACTCCCTTGTTTTTTTGTGTTCCAAATGCACCATTCAAAGCCACATCATCGATTTACAACCCTTTCTGACTTCATTTGTTATTTTTCATGCATTTACTGATTATTTCGAGCTATAAGACCATGAAATTGAAAAGCATTTGAAATGAATTCTGAAAAGGTTCCAAGTTGGAATGGTATCTTCATTTCACCCACATAGCATGTGCGAGAAACTATATAGGTTTACGGCAAAAACTGGATGCACTTCGTGTACAAAACGAACAATCTCTTTTGAAGTATCAGGGTTTCATACGGAAACTCGTCTGTTACAAAGGGATTTCATTTCTTTTGAACTTATTTGAACTCCCTTGTTTTTCTGTATTCAAAATGCACCATTAAAAGCTATAGGACCATGAAGTTGAAAAGCATTTGAAATGAACTCTGAAACCAAAGTACATACATAGTTCTCCAGAGCATTAAAACCAAAGTACATACATAGTTCTCATTGAACAACATATAGCTCTCCAGAGCATCTAATTAAACCATACATTGAAATTATGTAAAACATTTCAATGCAAAAACAAATGCGATCATAACCGCAACCAAGGTAACAACTGATCCAACTGCATAATCATACCAAGCCTCGATATGAATGGCATATTTTCTAATCTTTTTAATCTTCAACCGCATTGCATCAATCTTGATCTTGTGATCATCAACGACATCCACAACATGCAACTCCAATATCATCTTCTCCTCCTCAATTTTTCTTATTTTTTCCTTCAAGTAATTGTTTTCTTCTTCAACTAAATTTAACCTCTCGACAATTGGGTCGGTTGTAATTTCCGGTTCAACAACCTCCTAGAAAAATAAAATCTATGTCACATTGGTCGGCATAATTGTCATAAACAATAAATGAACCAAATAGTTATGAAAAGATAATATATACCACATCTGAATCATAGACAGGACGAGGTCCGACGGGGGCGGATACCAAAACCATCGCACTATATAATAACAAGGAATAATAAAAGTAAGAAAATTATACAAGTATCTATCTGAAGTCAACATTTTTTTCTTTCAGAAAGAAGATAAGAACAAGAGGCTCACCACGGTGGTGCCGGCAACAAGATCGGCGTGGGCGATCGACGGCGGTGAAGACGGGGCGGGGACGGGGCGTGACGGACCACTAAATCTAGACAAATCTCGTTGAAAATGGAGCTAGGAGGTCGAGTTTCGAGAGCAGAAAGCTTAACTAGTGTGGTTCGGGCATTTCATCGAACACCTCATGTGCATAGGAGGTGAACTAGAGCACCCAAATGCCCTCCCCTCGCTGGCTTGACAAAACAGAGCACTCTGGAGTGCTCTGCCGCGGCGGTGGGTATATATAGGCAAGTTATTTGTCCCGGTTCGTGGCATGAACCGGGACTAAAGCCACCCCTTCTGTCCCGGTTCAAGCCACGAACCGGGACCAATGGTTGTGGGCCAGGAGCGAGGACCATTGGTCCCGGTTCGTGGCTTGAACCGGGACAAATGGTTCCACACGAACCGGGACCAATGCCCACGAGGCCCCGGCTGCCCCTTGGGCTCATGAACCGGGTCTAATACCCCCATGGGTCCAGGTTCTTGAAGAACCGGGACTAATGGGCTGGCCAGGCCCGAACGGTAGCCCTGTTTTCTACTAGTGGGAGACAGGACAGGGCCGGTCCTAGGCACCTTTTCGATGGAGACAGAGATGACTTGACATCACTATTGTGGGTGCGGCTTGTCCATTGTTCTTTTGCATGCGGTGACAGAACTTGTCATGGTCTTAGGCCAACTCCACCGCACGACCCTAAATCTATACCCATTTTGTCCGGATTTTGTCCGTATGGGGTAGAAATAGGGAGAATAAACGCCGGACAGAGGCCGGACAAACTCGTTGCACCCACCGCTGCTATCCTATATTTTGTTCGGATTTTGTCCATGGTGGGTGCACGTGGTGGGCCAGGTGCAGAAAAGGAGAGAGTGACAGGTGGGGGCGAGGGCGGACACAGACGGACGACGAGGACGCGAAGACGTCCGCTTTCTGTCCGCTTTGGCCCCAAACCGAGAGCAACTTTGCTCTGAAAATGAGGCAAAAGCGGACACGGACCGGACAAAATGTCCGTATGCTCCCATGCGTTGGATCGTTCGGTTTGTCTGTTTTACCCCAAACGGACACAAACGGACGATTTGGGATAAATTTGGGTCACACGGTGGAGTTGGCCTGAGAGATCCCTGTCTACGTGAACAGTACAGATTCCCAGCATATAGCCAGGTCGTTGTCCAGCCCGTGATTCAAAAACAGCAAATATAACCAACGAAGCAAATCACATGTCCCTGTTCAAACTTTGTCTCTCTCTCGCACTACATGCACATGCAAAGTCAGTCTTGGTCTAGAGAGAGGCGGTGCTAGACTAGACCCAAATCTGTTTGGTTCATATGTCTTAGGACTTTTTTTAGTCCCAACTAAAAAGTCGTTAGTTCCTAAAAAGTCCCCATCTGTTTGGTTCCTGTGACTAAACATGGATTAAAAAACCATGTTACAACTAAAAGTCCCAAAAAACTCTTCCTCAAGGTCTTTTTTCATAAGTCCCAAATGACCACTTTAAGTCTCTATAAGTCCCTTATGTTTGGTCTAGATGAAACTAAAAAAACTTTTTAAAGTACCTACACCAATAAGTCTCCTGTAAACAAACACCCCCTTATTCTTGGGCTTAACGAGGCAACAAAGCTGGCAACGAAGTCATTGGCTGCAGTGAAGCGCACACATCTCGAAGTACTCCCTTCGTTCCACCATGCATGCTTTTCATTTGTCAAAATATAGATGTATCTAGACATGTTTTAGTATAAGGTATATCCATTTTTAAACAAATGAAAGTCAAGTATTTTGAAACGGAGGCGGTACAAATAAGGGAATCCAGTCTCGTGGAGGAAAATAGCCAGCTCCATCAACTGCTCCATATGAAGAAGACGACACACGCGACGACGAGAGAGCAGGCCAGCCGAGACTTGGAGACTTTTCCTCCTCAGATGCCATCGCGCCGCGTCGCCGTGATCGGCGCGGGGGCGGCCGGCCTGGTGGCTGCGCGGGAGCTGCGGCGGGAGGGCCACGCGCCGGCGCCCGTCGTCTTCGAGCGCGCAGTCGGCGTGGGCGGCACCTGGCGCTACGACGACGCGGCCTCGGCGGACCCGCTCGGCGCCGGCGGCGTCCACGGCAGCCTCTACGCATCCCTCCGCACCAACCTGCCCCGCGAGTCCATGGGCTTCCTCGACTTCCCCTTCGTCGCCGATGAGGGCTCCATTGACCCGCGCAGGTTCCCCGGGCACCAGGAGGTGCTCCGATACCTCGAGACGTTCGCGCGGCGCTTCGATCTCCTTGGGCTGGTCCGGCTCCAGACCGAGGTGGTCGGCGTCCGCCGCAGCAGGGTCGACGGCGTGGGCGCGGGTGCGGCGGGCTGGACGGTCTCCTACTGCTCGAGGAAGCTCGCCGGCGGGGAACTACAGGAGGAGGAGGAGCAGTCGGAGGTGTTCGACGCCGTTGTCGTCTGCAACGGCCACTTCGCCGAGCCCCTCCTCGCGGACATCGCCGGTAATGCATCGCTCCATGCCAGTCACTCATCTTACATACTGTTGCATGCTGTACTGGTCAGTGAAGTTACTAGTAGACATTTTCATGGCGATGTGGATCGATGTAGCGAGATGAATGATGTGCAGGCATAGGCGGCTGGCCCGGGAAGCAACTGCACAGCCACAGCTACCGTGTGCCCGACCCGTTCCACGGCCAAGTGCGTCTCATCTACTCACTTTGTTTTCATCTTACCTTTCATACTAGCTTTGTCCTAATTAAATCGAACTTTGTAAAGTCTTACCTAGCTTGTTTATACTAAACTAGATAGATGACAATATAATCATTTACAATAATAAGTGGGAATATATTCAACGATGAATCAAATATATTGATTTGGTATTTCAATGCTAATGTTTTTGTATGAAGTTGGACAAAGAATGACTTAAGGGTTAAGGCAAATCTAATATGCCGAGTAAATAAAAAAGAAGGGAATATAATCCTTGCATCATCTGAATTTATTGTTAATTTTTGACTGACCGGTAGCACATGAGGAACAACTGCATGTTAATTGTATGTTATTCGTGACTAGCTTAGGTCGTGGTGGTAATAGGATACCACCCCAGCGGGATGGACATCTCGAGGGACATCGCCGGCGTTGCCAAAGAGGTCCATGTCGCCATTCGAGCGGCTCCTGCCGAGATGCAGAGCGCCACTGCCCATGCCAACCTGTGGCTACATCCCATGGTAATTACTTGGTACTACAATGTAGCATCAACAACTTTATTATTCTCAATTGCGATGCTAAATATCCTGTCAGACACAATCATCAACTTCATTTTGCATCTTACTATGTGGAAAATCTGAGATGCAACAAACAAAAAGATCTTGCAAGACTTAGAGGTCCACCCACAAACCAAAATCAGAGACATTATCGATTATCTTACTCAATGGTCACTGGTCACATAGTTTTAAAACTGATACGCTTGTACTTATGGGTCACGCCGGTCTGTGGCGATTACCTCTCTTCACGCTTTGTGTGACACGTACACCCTGTGAACTTAACACAGTTTGAAATAGAGCCCCCCCCCCCCCCCCCCCCAACCATTTCTGAAGAAAAAAAGAACTACTCTCTCTGTTTCATAATATAAGATGTTTTTTTTACACTAGTGCATTATAGGATGGAGGGAGCATGTAGTATCACCATCACGCCCAAATCCAATTCCCGCATCACCTCAAGCTAGAGATGTACTCTTTATTGCAGATTGAATGTGCCGAGGAAGATGGCAGCGTGGTGTTCCAGGATGGCAGTCGGGTCAAGGCGGACTCAATCGTGCACTGCACAGGGTAAGTATATATGTATATATCATCATAGGCTAATTCTGGATGCAATCGTGCTCGTACATGGTCGGTAATTACATATGTTGGCGGATGTGCATTTATACAAACAGTCATATATAGGTACAAGTACGGGTTCCCGTTCCTGGAGGAGGATGGTATAGTGAGCGTGGACAACAACCGTGTGGGTCCGCTTTACAAGCACGTGTTCCCGCCACAGTTGGCCCCTCACATCTCCTTCATTGGATTACCATTCAAGGTCGGTCGGCCGATCAGTAGCTTAATTTGCGTACTATTGGAACTGGTATCCTATAGCTTAAATGTTTGATGCGGATCTCAATGTGTCTGTCTAGTTGATCCTTTTTCCAGTGTTCCGGCTCCAGAGCAACTGGGTGGCGGGAGCACTGTCAGGAAGGATCGAGCTCCCGTCACCGGAGGAGATGATGTTGGATGTCATGGCATTTTACTCCGACATGGAAGCCCGCGGATGGCCCAAAAGATTCACACATAACCTAGGAGTGGAAGCATGGACGGTCAGTGCAGTGTACTACCTACGCTACATATACATGTCATTCATACTTTTCGATGCTTATATATATAGTAAACTTAAATACTTTTCGATTCATATAGTAAACTTATATACAGAACCTGCTTTCGCATGTTGCAGTTTGAGTATCAGGACTGGTTGGCGGAGCAGTGCGGGCTGGAGAAGATGGAAGAGTGGAGGAGGGTGATATACGTTGCGGCGAGAGCGAGGGTGTTGGTCCGGCCGGAGAGCTACCGTGACGAGTGGGACGACGACCAACTGGTGGCCCAAGCACACATCACCTCATCGACGGCTACTTATGGTTTAGCTTCTGTCGGCTTCTCGTCCCTTCGGGGACATGCGATAAAAGAGTTTAGATGAACTTGTCGAGAAATAACTAGAATCTAAAGAAAGGGCTTTACAAAAAGTGAACTAGCCGTGGCAGAGTAATATTCTATCACTAGACCATTGGTGCTTCAAAGAGCATTTGATTTGAAAATAGTACATGATTCGAAGAACATTTTTACTTCTAACACTATAGTTTTGCGGGGATACTCCTGACACTGTTAGTAGACCAAATTGACAAAAATGTCACATTAGGAACAAATTGTGTTTGGTTTGAGTCCCGCAAAAAATAAAATAAAAATAGCCCATCCGAAATTTTGACATCACCAAAGCAAAATCATGAACAAAATCTGGCAAGTCATTGTTAGTAGGATGACAGCTATTGTACCTAGCAAAATTGCTAGACCTTCATTTGGTTTGCACCCAACCAAATTCATAAACACTTGATTCCTTTTCAGTATTCATGATGAGTCAACAGCCAACACGGTTTAAAAATACTTAATCCACTACAATATGACAAAACACACGGAGTGGGTGTGTAAAGAGTACTTCCTCTGTAAGCAAATATAAGACGTTTTAGGTCACTACTTAGTGATCTGAAATGTCATATATGCGTTTAAGGAGGGAGTACATATTTTATTTACTGTACTAACTGCTATAAAGCCAGTTATTTACTGTACTTACCGCTTTACAACACTGAACATTATTGTGTACTTACCGCTTTACAACACCGAACATTATTAAGTGTACTTACCGCTTTACAACACCGAACATTATTAAGTGTACTTACCGCTTTACAACACCGAACATTATTAAGTGTACTTACCGCTTTACAACACCGAACATTATTGTACTGGATGCGTCTAGCAAGCAAACATTATCCAAAATACTCAGTGTTAGCAAAATCCTTGTCTGCAAAACCTCCCGGCGACCAAATAGGGAAAGCACATTGCCTGGTCATTAAGCGATGTTCGTAGGCCAGACAATGCGACATGCCCCAGGTGCCCCAGGAGCTATGGACCCCCATCAACCATTCTATGATGCATATTTTCATGTTTTATTGTTTTGAACATGTTATTTTCATGTTTTAAGGTAAACTTACACTAGTAGAAAAGGGGGCAATGGTCCAGGCCAGGTCAGCCCATTAGTCCCGGTTGTGACCAGAACCGGGATCAATGGTGGCATTGGACCCGGTTCGTGAGCCCCGGGGGCCGGCCGGGCCACGTGGGCCATTGGTCCCGGTTCGTCTGGACCTTTTGGTCCCGGTTGGTGGGACGAACCGGGACCAATGGGCCTCGCTCCTGGCCCACCACCATTGGTCCCGGTTGGTGGCATGAATCGGGACCAAAGGCTGCCCTTTAGTCCCGGTTCATGCCACCAACCGGGACCAATGAGGTGCCTATATATACCCCCTCGCGTAAGAGCAGAGCACACTGCTCTGTTTTTTCTGGCAGCCGAGGGGGAGAGGGCTTGGTGGTGCTCTAGCTCACCTCCTATGCACACAAGGTGTTCGATGGAATGCCCGAGCCACACTACTTAAGCTTTCTCCTCTCCAAGCTCGACCTCCAAGCTCCATTTTCCTCAATATTTGTCTAGGTTTAGCGGTCCGTCACGCCCCGTCCCCATCTTCACCGCCGTCGATCACCCGCGCCGATCTCATCGCCGGCACCACCGTGGTGAGCCTCTTGTTCTTATCTTCTTTCTGAAAGGAAAAATATTCTTACTTGTATGTTTAGATAGATACTTGTATTATTTTCTTACTTTTATTATTGCATCTTATATAGTGCGATGGTTTTGGTATCCGCCCCCGTCGGCCCTCGTCCTGTCTATGATTCGGATGTGGTATATATTATCTTTTCATAACTATTGGTTCATTTATTGTTTATGAAATTATGCCGACCAACGTGACATAGATTTTATTTATCTAGGAGGTTGTTGAACCGGAAATTCCAACCGACCCTATTGTCGAGAGGTTAAATTTAGTTGAAGAAGAAAACAATTTCTTGAAGGAAAAAATAAGAAAAATTGAGGAGGAGAAGATGATATTGGAGTTGCATGTTGCGGATGTCGTCGATGATCACAAGATCAAGATGGATGCAATGCGCTTGAAGATTAGAAAGATTAGAAAATATGCCATTCATACCGAGGCTTGGTATCATTATGCCGTTGGATCAGTTGTTACCTTGGTTGCGATTATGATCGCATTTGTTTTCGCATTGAAATGTTTTACATAGTTTCAATGTATGGTTTAATTAATTTAGTATGCTGATGAGAGCTTTTTCTATTAATTTGCTTAAGATGAGAACTATGTATGTACTTTGGTTTTAATGTGATGATGAACTTCTATTAATTTGGTCACTTAATTATCTATTCATGATGTTCTGTAATGATTTTTGACACACTTAATTATATATAATGCACGCAGATGAACCGGCAATGGATGTACGGTAACAGACACACCTCCGAGTACATTAAGGGCGTGCATGATTTTCTCGAAGTGGCTGAGGCAAACAAGCAGAATGGTTTTATGTGTTGTCCATGCCCTATATGTGGGAATACGAAGTCTTACTCTGACCGGAAAATCCTTCACACCCACCTGCTTTACAAGGGTTTCATGCCACACTATAATGTTTGGACGAGGCACGGAGAAATAGGGGTTATGATGGAAGACGGCGAAGAAGAAGAGTACGATGACAACTATGTGCCCCCTGAATACGGTGATGCTACTGAACATCAAGAGGAACCAGACGATGTGCACGATGATGCTGCAACGGGCGAAGCTGCTGAAGATCAAGAGGAACCAGACGATGTGCCCGATGATGATGATCTCCGCCGGGTCATTGTCGATGCAAGGACGCAATGCGAAAGTCAAAAGGAGAAGCTGAAGTTCGATCGCATGTTAGAGGATCACAAAAAAGGGTTGTACCCCAATTGCGAAGATGGCAACACAAAGCTCGGTACCGTACTGGAATTGCTGCAGTGGAAGGCAGAGAATGTTGTGCCAGACAAAGGATTTGAGAAGCTACTGAAAATATTGAAGAAGAAGCTTCCAAAGGATAACGAATTGCCCGACAGTACATACGCAGCAAAGAAGGTCGTATGCCCTCTAGGATTGGAGGTGCAGAAGATACATGCATGCCCTAATGACTGCATCCTCTACCGCGGTGCGTACAAGGATCTGAACGCATGCCCGGTATGCGGTGCATTACGGTATAAGATCAGACGAGATGACCCTGGTGATGTTGACGGCGAGCCCCCCAGGAAGAGGGTTCCTGCGAAGGTGATGTGGTATGCTCCTATAATACCACGGTTGAAACGTCTGTTCAGAAACGGAGAGCATGCCAAGTTGATGCGATGGCACAGTGAGGACCGTAAGAAAGACGGGAAGTTGAGAGCACCCGCTGACGGGTCGCAGTGGAGAAAAATCGAGAGAAAGTACTGGGCTGAGTTTGCACGTGACCCAAGGAACGTATGGTTTGCTTTAAGCGCGGATGGCATTAATCCTTTCGGGGAGCAGAGCAGCAATCACAGCACCTGGCCCGTGACTCTATGTATGTATAACCTTCCTCCTTGGATGTGCATGAAGCGGAAGTTCATTATGATGCCAGTTCTCATCCAAGGCCCTAAGCAACCCGGCAACGACATTGATGTGTACCTAAGGCCATTAAATGAAGAACTTTTACAGCGGTGGAATGGAAACGGTGTACGTACGTGGGATGAGCACAAACAGGAGGAATTTGACCTAAAGGCGTTGCTATTCGTGACCATCAACGATTGGCCCGCTCTCAGTAACCTTTCAGGATAGACAAACAAGGGATACCACGCATGCACGCACTGTTTACTTGACACCGAAAGTATATACCTGGGAAGCTGCAG
Source organism: Triticum aestivum (assembly GCF_018294505.1). Lineage (NCBI taxonomy): Eukaryota > Viridiplantae > Streptophyta > Magnoliopsida > Poales > Poaceae > Triticum > Triticum aestivum. The sequence goes on from NC_057804.1 coordinate 655,697,319, forward strand.
GAAGAATGTGTACCTGGGCCATCGTCGATTTCTTCCGACCAACCATCAATGTCGAAAGAAAGGCAAGCATTTCAAAGGCGAGGCAGATCACCGGAAGAAGCCCGCCATGCGTACCGGTGATCACGTACTTGCTATGGTCAATGATTTACACGTAATCTTTGGAAAGGGTCCCGACGCACTAGCTGTTCCGAATGACGCTGGGGGACACGCACCCATGTGGAAGAAGAAATCTATATTTTGGGACCTACCCTACTGGAAAGACCTAGAGGTCCGCTCTTCAATTGACGTGATGCACGTGACGAAGAACCTTTGCGTGAACCTGCTAGGCTTCTTGGGCGTGTATGGAAAGACAAAAGATACAGCTGAGGCACGGGAGGACCTGCAACGTTTGCACGAAAAAGACGGCATGCCTCCAAAGCAGTATGAAGGTCCTGCCAGCTATGCTCTTACCAAAGAAGAGAAGGAAATCTTCTTTGAATGCCTGCTTAGTATGAAGGTCCCGACTGGCTTCTCGTCGAATATAAAGGGAATAATAAATATGCCAGAGAAAAAGTTCCAGAACCTAAAGTCTCATGACTGCCACGTGATTATGACGCAACTGCTTCCGGTTGCATTGAGGGGGCTTCTACAGGAAAACGTCCGATTAGCCATTGTGAAGCTATGTGCATTCCTCAATGCAATCCCTCAGAAGGTGATCGATCCAGAAATCATACCAAGGCTAAGGAGTGATGTGGTGCAATGTCTTGTCAGTTTCGAGCTGGTGTTCCCACCATCCTTCTTCAATATCATGACGCACGTCCTAGTTCATCTAGTCGACGAGATTGTCATTCTGGGCCCCGTATTTCTACACAATATGTACCCCTTTGAGAGGTTCATGGGAGTCCTAAAGAAATATGTCCGTAACCGCGCTAGACCAGAAGGAAGCATCTCCATGGGCCATCAAACAGAGGATGTCATCGAGTTTTGTGTTGACTTCATTCCTGGCCTTAAGAAGATAGGTCTCCCTAAATCGCGGTATGAGGGGAGACTGACTGGAAAAGGCACGCTTGGAAGGGACTCAATAATATGCAGGGACGGATATTCTTGGTCTCAAGCACACTACACAGTTCTACAGAACTCTACCTTGGTGACCCCGTATGTCGATGAACACAAGAACAGTCTGCGCTCCAAACACCCGGAGCAGTGCGACGACTGGATTACATGTGAACACATCAAGACTTTCAGCAGTTGGTTGGAAACACGTCTCAGAGGTGACAACACTGTTTGTGATGAGCTGTACTTGTTGTCCAGGGGACCATCTTCGACTATTACGATTTGGAAAGGATACGAGATAAATGGGAATACATTTTACACGATTGACCGAGATCAAAAGAGCACCAACCAAAACAGCGGTGTCCGCTTTGATGCAACAACCGAGAGGGGAAAGGACACGTATTATGGTTACATAGTGGACATATGGGAACTTGACTACGGACATGATTTTAAGGTTCCTTTGTTTAAGTGCAAATGGGTCAATCTGTCAGGAGGCGGGGTACAGGTAGACCCACAGTACGGAATGACAACAGTGGATCTGAAAAATCTTGGATACATTGACGAACCGTTCGTCCTAGCCAATGATGTGGCATAGGTTATCTATGTGAAGGACATGTCTACCAGACCGAGAAAAGAAAAGATAAGGAAGCGAATAGATCATACGATGAGCCAAAGCGCCACATAGTTCTTTCAGGAAAAAGAGACATCGTGGGAGTGGAGGGCAAGACAGACATGTCTGAAAATTATGAAAAGTTTCATGAAATTCCTCCCTTCAAAGTCAAGGGTGACCCCAGCATCCTGATAAACGATGAAGATTATTCATGGTTACGGCGCAATAAGCAAATGACACAAGCGAAGAAAAAGTGAAGACTTTCTCCCGCAACTATTATGATGATACCATGCCAAGTTTGTAACAGACGAGTATGATACCATTGTCCGTTTTGTACATGCACATGCTATGTGGGTGAAATTATAATACCATGCCAACTTTCAACTTTTTCAGAGTTCATTTGAAATGCTTTAATGTCTTATGGTTCGGCCCTCGTAATACCATTAATCCCGGTTCGCTCCTTGTCAACTATGTTCTCACCAAGAACACTCTCAAGAGGGCATCCACGTGGGCCATTGGTCCCGGTTCGTCTGGACCTTTTTTCTCTATAGGCGCATCTATGTTTATTTTTTTAGTAAAGTTAATCACAAACTTGTGATTCACACAAATTTCAAAGAATTCAAATTTTAACTATTCAAATTTGAAAACTAATGGCACTAACAGAAAGTTTATAATTTTTCTAAAACTAAAAGCAAAAAGAATTAAAAAATAAAACAAAAAACAAAAGAAAATAAATAATGCAAAAAACAAAACTAAAAAACTAAAAAAACAAAAAAATGCCACCTATTGGGCCACCACGGCCTGAATACCACTAGAAACCCAACCTGGGCCAGGATTCAGGCCCGCAGAAGGCCCAATAGGCCCACAACAGCATAGTGTGAGATTAGGCCCGAAAGCCTGCAGTTGAGAGGAGCTCGAGAGGGTGGGCGCAGCAGCGCTTATAAACCACTCTCTAGCCCTCTCAACTAGCGAGGTGGGACTAAACTTTGGCCGCGACACGGGCAGCACAGGGGCCTTTGGTTTCGGTTGGTGGCAACAACCGGGACTAAAGGGGGCATTGGAACCGTTTCGTGGCACCAACCGGGACCAATACCCCACCTTTAGTCCCGGTTGGTGCCACCATGCGGGACCAAAGGCCGCCGCTTCCCGCCCTTTGGGCTGCTGAAAAGAGGTCTTTGGTCCCGGTTGGTGGCCCCAACCGAGACTAAAGGGGGCATTGGTCCCGGTTCGTGCCACGAACCGGGACCAATGCTCTTGCTATATATACATCACTTAGCAGTTTTCGACCAAATTCTCCACTTCTCCCCCGATGACCCCTGCTCCTCCTTGTCGCCGTCACCGCCCGACGCCCCTGCTCCACCTTGACGTCGTCGCCGCCACCGACGCCGTCAGGCTGCTCGCCTTCGCTGTCGCCACCGACGACGTCAGGCTGCTCGCCTTCGTCGTCGCCGCCGCCCCCTATGAGCACATGCTCCTGCGCTCCTCTCGTCCCGCGCCCCTGCGCGGCCGCCGCGCGGCCGCCCCTGTCCTGCGCGGCCGCCGCCGCTGCCCTGCGCGGCCGCCGCGTGCCGCCCTGTCCTGCGCGGCCGCCGCCGCTGCCCTGCGCGGCCGCCGCCGCTGCCCTGCGCGGCCGCCGCGTGCCGCCCTGTCCTGCGCGGCCGCCGCCGCTGCCCTGCGCGACCGCCGCGCCGCCGCCCTACCCTGCGCGGCCGCCGTGCCGCTGCCCCTGCCCTGCGCTGGCGCCGCGCGCCGCCCCTGCCCTGCATTTTTCATAGCATTTTTCATATTTTTCGGTGTATATGTGTTTGTATGTGTATATATGTGTACATGTTCATAGTATTTTTTTCGTAAGTGTATTTTTTTGTTCATTGCATTTTTTCATATATATATATATATATAATATATATATGTATGTGGTAGCTATATGATGAATGGATGTGGTTATCTATGTATGAATATAATGTTCATAGCATTTTTTTATATATGTTTTTTAATATATGTATTAATTTTTTATTTAGGTTGTTAGTAGATATCGATTTTAGGTTAGTGTAGAGGAAAAAGTAAAATAAGGAAAAGGAAGAAAAGAAGAAGAAGGAAGAAGGAAGAAGAAGAAGAAAAAGAAGGAGAGGAAAAAGGAAAATAAGAAGAGGAAGAAAGGAGAAGAAGAGGAGAGGAAGAAGAGGAGAAATAAATAAGAAGAGGAAAAAAGAAGAAAAAGAAGAGGAGAAGAAGAAAGGAATAGAGGAGAAGAAGAAAAAAAATAGAAATTTCATCTTTTTTTTTCTTCGATCTTCTCCTTTGTCGTCGTCGATATACCCCTCCAGATAACTTCAACATGAGGGGCGGTCGATATATATACCCCCTCCCGAATAACTTAGACATGAGGGGCGGTCGATATATATACCCCCCCCCCCTCGGCCCTCTCGCTCGACCAAAACTCTCGAGGACACTCAAACCCTAGAGAAAAAACGATGTTGGTCTCCTACCCCCTCCCGCTGCGCCCCTACCCGACAAACTCTCTTGAGGCCACCCAAATTTACCAAGTTAAAAGAGCGTTGTCGTCGAGGCCACCCCAAACCCTTGAAGCGTTGTGTTGAGGCCACCCCAAACCCTTGAAGCATTGTCTAGGCCACCCCAAACCCTAGAGAAGCAGCGTCAAGGCCACTAACATGATTCCTTATTGTGATTAGCTAGCTAGTTCTACGTTTACCACTAATATATATCCATCTGTACCATGTTTGAATAATAATTGACATGTTGTAAATATTTGCAGAAACTATGGAGCACTCCCGAGAGGAAGCAACAGAAGCAATGTTGGGGGAGATAATCGCAAAAGGAAGTGATGTCGTTGCGTCATTTTTCAATGACACCGATGGTCAGGAAGGACTGGGTGAAGAAGAGGGCTATGTTCATGATGGCTCTGGCCATTAATGCCGGTACAAGAAGAGGGCTATGTTCATGATGGCTCCGGTGACCCAATGGAGGTACAAGAAGGAGATCGTGCTGACTGCTCCGGTGACCAAACCGAGTCCAGACAGGTATATATATATTAGTTAAGCCCGTGCTGACTAGTTAATTGATGCATTCATTGTTTTGGTATATGTACACATATTAATTAACTCTCGTCTTTCTTCCTTTTTCTAGCCCTCCGGATCGAGCACAACTTCGGTAAGGAGACGAGGCTCGAAGAAAAAGTTGAGCTCGAATGAAAAGTTTGAGATCACAGCAATCGCGTGTGACGGCGAACCGATTGAACCCATCCGAACAAAGAACGCATTTGCTGCTCAGTGCGGGGTTCTTGTTAGGGACAAGATCCCGATCAGCATCCACCAATGGTATAAGCCTAAGGAGGAAGACCCTCAGGTGTCTTATGTCAATGATATGCGGAAAGATGATCTTTGGACTGAGCTGAAGGCAAATTTCACCCTACCGCCAGAGGAGGATCCGGAGAAGCCACTTAAAGAGCAATTAATCAAGTTCTGTGCTCTTAAGAAGATGGCAGGCCTATTCAGGAGGTGGAGGAAAGAGCTGAAAAAGTTTGTCGACAAAGAAGAGACACCAGAATTCATCGACAAATATGAGAAGATCAGAGATCACCGGCCCGCATTTGTGGCCTACACGACATCGGAAAAGAGTAAGAAGATGTCGGCGAAAAACAAGCAAAATGCTGCGAAGAAGAAGTTTCACCATCGCACGGGGTCAGGTGGCTACTTCAAAGCCCGGCCTAAGTGGTCCAAGGCTGAGAATGATCTGCTTGATAAAGGGATCGAACCGGAGACAATGAGATGGCCAGACCGTTGCCGGACTTGGTTCTTCGGGGCTGGCGGAACCTTGGACCCTGTATCAGGGAAGTGCCGTTCGATGGACGAGCAACTGAAAACACCACTCACAAGGCTTCGGCAGTATATCAATGCAGCGCAGCAAGGGACGTTCGTTCCAGACAGGGAGAAGGACGAGCTCATAATGGCCCTCGGGAATCCTGAGCACCCTGGACGGACACGAGGAACGCCAGGCTCCATTCCGTGAAAGGTTGGTTTTCCGGACGTAGGGGTTACAAAACCAACGAGAGGAGGAAGAAATTGGAGCAGAGCCAACTGCAGGCGCTGCACGAAAGGGTAATGGGGCTAGAGGAACGAGAAGCAGATTGCAACAAACGACCTGTCGAAGCTTCCCCCGAAGCTACCCCGCCATCTCAGCGGAGAAGCAGTGTGGCTTCCACCGAGCTGCTTCAGCCGGAGCATGTCTTGACGGCTCCTACCAGCTATCCCGTGGATGCTATCATGGAGGCTCAAAATTGCCACATTATGACGCGATGGATGAATTTGACGGTCAAGGCGGCTGTTGGCTTTGTTTATCCTACTGAACACGGCGCAACTTTTCACTGCCGACCGATTCCAGAAGGATATGCTAGGGTGATGGTGGATGAAATAACGGAGGGATTTGAGGACCTCCAGCTTGACTACCCTACCGGTGAAGGGGAGACTAGGCTGGGTTCTGCTCTGAAGACTCCATGCCTATGGCGGAAGGAGCTCATCAACCTTCCGAACTGGACGCCTCTGCCTCCTCCTCCTCCTCCGGCGAGTCAGGGCACTCCGCCTCCTCCACCGCCTCCTCCTCCGGCGAGTGACGGTTAGGGCATTGGGCCTCCTTCTCCGGCGCGTGGCGGCACTCCACCTCCTTCTCCGCCTGCGCCGGCGCGCCCCAGCAGCTAGCAGCCTCCTCCTTCTCCGGCGTGTGGTGGCACTCCGCCTCCTTCTCCGCCTGTGCCGGCGCGCCCGAGCAGCCGACAGCCTCCTCCTTCTCCGGCGCGTGGTGGCACTCCGCCTCCTTCTTCGCCTGCGCCGGCGCGCCCGAGCAGCCAGCAACCTCCTCCTTCTCCGCCTCGCCAGCAAGGGCGGAAGAGACCCGTCGCCGCCCCGGCTACTCCGGCGCGTCGTAGTCCTTCTCCTCCACCTTGTAAGCAAGCACGAAAGAAGACAGGCGCCGCAGCCGTTCCGTCTGCTCCGGCGTCTAGCAGTACAGCCAGCAAAGGCGGGAGGCAATACAGATACGGTCCACCTCTCAAGCCTCTAGAGAAGTTACCGTACGAGAGGACCGAGGAGGAAAACACGATGATCGTGCGAACCCATGTGAAGGACTTCTTTGAAGGGGTAAAAGCAAAGAGACATCCACCTCCGGAGGAGAAGGTAGATCTGGTGAAAGCAAATCGCACTCTCGATGCCCTGAGGAAACAGGCAAAGTCTCCGCCAAGAACCAACTATGAGCGCATTACTGAACAGACATATCTCCAAGCGGAGCGGTCGGGAAGTACTGTCAAACATCAAAGGTCAAGAGAACGAGCAGCTGCGAAAAAATTGACCAGCTCGGTGAACAAGCAAACTAATCGTGCCCCCCGCTCAATGTGTCTAGCGGCGACATCGTTGCTAATGCTCCGGGGACAGTGGCCGGTTATGGCAATCTTGCAGATTACCTGCCTGACGATCAACTTCCTGATTTCTTGGAGGTGGACGAACACATATACGAGTACGGGAAGCCTCTCGTCAAAGATGAAAAATCTCTAACAACTATGATGCGAAGATTCCATAATTGGTACATGAAAACCTACAGAGAGTCTGGGGGGATGAATGCTTTGTATCTGAATATTAAAGAGGAGCACGACCTCATTGGAACTGATCTGATTGTTCCATTTGAGGAGTTCTTCGCGTTCTTCAATCAAAAGGCCCTCGATAAATTAACGGTCTTTTGCTACTGCTTGTAAGTACTATTTCTGTCATTAAGTCTCTATATATAGCTCGGCTCTTTCATTGCAGGTATTTATAATTAATTATCCTCACTATATTATGCAGATTGAAGATCGTCGAGTGCAAAAAACAAGAAATGTATGATATTGGGTTCATTAACACAAATATCATAGATGAAATTCAGGTTACAAAGCACGTCGAAGAGGCCGAGGCCAACTTGCTACAATTGTTGATCAAAAATCAAAACAAAGATTTAATACTCTTTCCTTACAACTTCCAGTGAGTCTTACTGTCGTGTGCATATTCGGTTTCCCTTATTACTCGAGCGAGGTTATAGTAATGTAATTGATGAGTTATGCATGCGTGCGCAGATTCCACTATGTTCTTCTGGAGATTAAGCTTGAGCGGGGAGTAGTAAACGTCTTAGACTCGAGACGAAAAGATCCTGAAACCTATGCGGACATGACTAATTTTCTCAACAAGTAAGTTCAATCGATCATTATCGCACCATATCTGCAACTTTTTGTTTATTTCCTGATATCTCAAGTAATAATAATTATTTTCTTTGTCTTGTAGGGTTTGGAAACAGTTCACCACAAAAGTCCCGGGACTGCCGAAGGAGCTGCGATATACATACCCGAAAGTAAGTACTACTAGCTAGCTAGTTGCGCGCATCTCCCGTTAATTATATATATAGCTGTACTTTCATCAATGCCATTTATAGTGCTTCATTATCAGTTTGATTGACCTTTATTTCTCGTAAAGTGCTTGTGGCAGGAACAAGGGAATGATTTCTGTGGATACTACGTATGCGAGTTCATCTACAACGCGACTTTGAAAAATAAGCGGGGCTACTCTAAAAGACAATATGAAGTGCGTAAGCAATAATATTCATAATTTCATTTTATTACACCATCATTTCTGTTGAGTTTCATTCATATATGTATTAACCCCCTTCTTCAAATTAGACGTGGCAGATGCGGGATGAACTACTAGAACAAGATCGCATGAAAGCAATTCAAGAGGAATTGGCGGGATTATTTCTTAACCACGTCATCAATAAAGTCGGAGAATACCATGTGGAAGTTGATTTCAATTGCTAGGGGATTGTAAGAGATCTTACATATTGTATATGTATGTATAGCCAGTAGCGTCGGATAGATAATATGAAAACTTGTTATTCGACCAATCTCTCGGAGAAGGAGAGGTCGATCGATCACTTCTCTCGGTATACATGACGAATTTATGTACTTAATGGTTCCCTTCATTTTCTTACTAGCTAGCGTGTCGAGGGCCTCTCTATGTACAGTACGTAGCGTTGACCAAGCACGAACATAAGAGAGGACACTTCTCTCTATTAATTAGCTAGCTAACACAATATATGAAACACCTAAATTAACCCCCCAAAACCCCAACCCCCCCTTTAAAAAAAACAAAAACCCCAGCCACTGAATTGCTGACGCGTGGACGCCTTTTGGTCCCGGTTGGTGCCACCAATTGGGACCAAAGGCCCTCCTGCCTGGGCTCGGCGCACCGGCAACGTGGAGGCACATCTGTCCCGGTTCCTGTTAGAACTGGGACTAAAGGGGGAAGGCATTAGTAACGACCCTTTAGTCCCGGTTCAAGAACCGGGACTAAAGGCCCTTACGAACTGGGACAAATGCCCTGTTTTCTACTAGTGTTATAAGTCAAATATCATAACTAGAGCATCTCACTAGTAGAAAACAGGGCTTTCGTTCGGGACAGATAAGTCCATTAGTCCCGGTTCAGTCAAGAACCGGGACTAATGTGAGCATTGGTCCCGGTTCACGCGGCAAAGGCATTAGTCCCGGTTCAAATGGGACCTTTAGTCCCGGTTGGTGCCAGAACTGGGACTAAAGGGTGTGATGCCCATTAGTACCGGTTCATGGCACGAACCGGTACTAAAGGTCTAACCTTTAGTACCGGTTCGTGGCACCTTTAGTACCGGTTCGTGCCACGAACCGGTACTAATGGGGTTTGAGGCATTAGTACCGGTTCGTGGCACGAACCGGTACTAAAGGTCCCATTTTCAAACTCTACACCCCCCCCCCCCCCGATCGCCTTTTCAGTTTTGTAAAAAGCAAAAGAAAATGATAAAAACTTCAAAAATTAAAATCCTTCGAGATGTAGTTATGTTACTACATCTACTAGTTAGGAAAATTTAAAAATTTAAATTTGGACATGTTTTGCAAAAAGTGTAGGGAAAATGTAATGGGCTATAATTTTTGCATACTATGTCAGAAAAAAACGTATAATATATCAAAATGTTCAGCACGAAAATCCGCATCTGATTTTTACCGCCTATGGCCTGTTTAAAATTTTTTAGAATCTTCAAATTCTAAAAGGAAAAAAGTTATGCTCAAATTTATGTTTTTTTGATTTTTTTTAATTTTTGTTAAATCTGGTCAAAATATGGTCAAACTACATATTCAAGAAGTATTAGTGTTACTAAATAATTATTCAAGAATATTAGTGTTACTAAATAATTATTTCAGTTTTTTTAAATATTGTTCAAATCTAGTCAAACTGTGGTCAAACTACTTATTCAAGAAATATTAGTGTTACTAAATAATTATTGTTTTTTAGAAAAATAATTTCAAACTCAAATAGTGAAATGTGTGACTTCATGCTCAAGCTAAATTCCTGAGGGTTAATAGGATTGACATCTTACTATTGCGAGGAAAACAACAAGTGCAGACTTGGAAACGAGGGAAATAGAACCCGGAAGTTAAGCGTGCTCAGGCTGGAGTAGTGAGAGGATGGGTGACCATCCGGGAAGTTAGATGATTTGGAATGATGAGGGGTGATTAGAGGTTAGAGGTTAAAATAATTCAGAAATTCAAAAAATTCAAAAAAAAATTCAAATTTTCTTTTCCTTTAGTACCGGTTGGTGTTACCAACCGGGACTAAAGGTGGACCTCCAGGCAGCGGCCACGTGGACGGCCTTTAGTCCCGGTTCATGTAAGAACCGGAACTAAAGGGAAGGCTTTAGTAACAACCCTTTAGTCCTAGTTCTAAAACCGGGACTAAAGACCCTTATGAACCGGGACAATAGGCTCTTTTTTTACTAGTCATAGTGACTGGAGCAGGCTGCCGCAAAAGGGTTAGTCTGCTATTGAAAATTTTGAATGGGCATGTTAGTTCATAGAATAAATGTGAGGATACCTAGATTGCTTCTATTCTATAGTGTTACTTTTTTTTGGAAAAAAGACAAGCGTATACAAGATAACAATATATAAATACATGATATTTCTGAAATCAAAGTCATCACTAAGACTTGGATAATATATAATCACCCACGGCTTAACGTGCTCCATTGTGGAGTACAAACTTTATGAATTTTTTTTTGTTAATTTATAGGTTTTGAAACTAGATTGTAATATCGAAATGTATAGTTTGCAATGATTAATCCAGATCTGAAGCATTAAAAGATATATTTAGCAAAGACAAAGGGAATCTTTTTACATAATCAGCGTAGCAGGACATATTTTTGGGACACCAATATCTAGTGATCGATCGCCAGGGAGGAAGGTCCAACGACCGAATATGTCACTGGGGCGAGCTGATCCTCGTGAACGGATAGCCACCCCCTCCCCCGGTAGGCTGCCGATGAACAAGAGGCCGTTGCTGCCATCCGTGCCTGAAGAAGTGCCCGACGCCGTTGCAACGGACACAGTTAGTGGGGTTTGTGCACTCGCGGTAAATGTGGTCATCCTCAGCATAGTTGTAGCAGCAGCCGATGAACCGTGCCGGCGATGGGCCGGATGGAGCCAGAGGACCAAGCGCCAAGCCCACCACAGGACCAACAGCTAGAGGAGTATATAGCAAAAAACTACCACATTACAGGCTATGTCTACAAAAAACTATCACTTTTTTTTAATTTTTCAAAAAACTACCAAAAATTGGTTGGTTGTTCAAGAAAAACCAAATGAGAATGTGATTCAAAATTGATCCGGTTTATGACAGGTCGGGCCTGCTCCTAAATAAACCGTTAGTTGACTGTTTGTTTGACTGGTAACTTACACTTGGGGCCCACATGTCAGCTCTATCTTCTCCCCCCTTTCTTTCTTCTCTCCCTCTTTTTACCTTAGCTCTCTCCCGAGTCAAGGACATACCATGGCCGGGACCAAGGTTCTGCCACCGCTGCTGCTTGCCCTTGGAGCTCCGCCGCCGCTACTCCGTGCCATTGGAGCTCCCTCGCATCAACCCACAGGGCAGCAGCCCTAGGAGCTCCGCCGCGTGCTGTGCTCAGCTCCGCGCAGCTCTGTCCCATGGGGAGGCTCGCGCCGCCGCCTGCCTGCTCAGCCCACGCCATGGGGAGTCCCCGCAAGCAGCACCCTGGGCGGGTGAGCAGCACCACGACGAGCACCGGCGACCAGTAGGCCGAGAGGGTGAGCAGCACCACGGGGTGGCTCTGGCGGCGAGCAGCTCGGGCGGCCTAGAACCACCATGGGGAGTCCCGGCGACCAGCAGCCCGACGGGTGAGCAGCACCATGGGGTGCTCCGGCGACCAGCAGCCCTGGCGGTGCCAGATGAGCTCGTGAGCAGCAGCCTAGGCGATGGAAGATGCGAGCAGTTGCTGCTTGCCGCCGGCCATGGCCGCCGCAGCCACGGCCAAGCAACGCTGACAGACCAACACATCGGCTCCGGCGATGAGCTCGCCAGCGAGGACCAGATTGCTTTTTGTATTTATTACAGGGACCTGATTGCTTTTTTAAAAAATATAACAAGGACCTGATTGCTTTCTTTAAAATATTTGGGCCCCACCTGTCATAACCTGAAAACGGTCAACCTGATGAGTGGGCCCGAGCTATCATAATCTAGCTTAAAACTTAACTGCTCAACTATTAGGGTTTCTTGGAACAGCCAACTAATTTTGTGGTAGTCCTTTATAAAATTAAGAAAAGTGGTAGTTTTTTATAGATATAGCCTGTAATGTGGTAGTTTTTTGCTATATACTCCAGCCAGAGGGGAGCAGTGCGGGATTGAGTAGTTTTTGAGAGTAAATTGCTTAAGACCACCACATTTGTGGCTAGGGTACTCCAAAATCACCGTTTTTGTCAAAAATCACAAATAACCACCACTTCTGCGGCAAGTGAGTAACAAATCACACCGATTCTTGCATGAGCTCCTTCTAACAGCGAAAATGACAAGTTGGGCTGACATGGCATGCTTGCGTGCACAACATGCTGAGTTGGACAAGGTCCCACATGTCAATGACTCGCGTTCTTTTTCTTCATTTTTGTACTTCTCAATCCATTTGTCTCCTGGGCATTTCTACAAACAGGCAATGGGCAGCTCTTGACGCCATGGCAACCTTGGCAGGGCTTGCCGGAGCAGGCTATGGCACGGACGAGGTTGCAGGAGGTGATGGCGGCTCACGTCGCCCGTTTCCAGGAGGCTGGCAACAAGCTCCGGCGGCTGGAAGTGTGCATGCACCTGCCGGTGAGGTTCCTCATGGTGCTGCGTCCATGCTAGGAGCTGCGGCGGCGGCCGGGTCGGCGACTGGATCCAGTAGAGGAGGGCTCAGGTGAGGCGAGCACCTCCACTGGCTCGTGGGCCATGGCGCTCCAGCCGCGACCATGGATATCGGGCGCGCTAGGAGCTGCGGCGGCGGCTGGGTTGGCGACTGGATCCAGTAGAGGAGGGCTCAGGTGAGGCGAGCACCTTCACTGGCTCGTGGGCCATGGCGCTCCAGCCACGGCCATGGATCTTAGGCGCGCTAGGAGCTGCGACTGCGGCCGGGTTGGCAACCAGATCCAGCAGAGGACGGCTGGGTGAGGTGAGCACCTCCTCTGGCTCGTCGGTCATGGCGCTCGAGTGGCGGCCATGGATCTGCAAGGAGCTGCGGCGACGGACGGGTCAGCGACCGGATCGAGCAAAGTAGGGTCGGGCGAGGCGAGCACCTTCTCTGGCTCGCCGGCCATGGCGCTCGAGCGACGGACAACGAGGAACGGTGGCTCAGCGTCAGGAGGCGAACGGCGGTGCGGCATGAGGGTGCGGCAGTGAACGGGATGGGGCGGCGGCGCGACACTACACGGATAAGAGAGATGAGGTAGGAAGAGAGAGGAAGAAGATAGGGATGACATGTGGGACCCATTGCCACCTCAGCAACTTATTCACATAGGCCTGCCATGTCACCCTGACGTGTGGGTCAAACTTGTGAGTTTTGTTGTTAGTCGCGGCTGGCAGCTTGTTTAGTGCATTTTGTTACTCACCTGCCGCGCAAGCGGTGGTTATTTGTGATTTTTAGTAAAAGCGGTGGTTTTGAAGTACACTAGCCATAAATGTGGGGGTCTTGAGCAATTTACTCAGTTTTTGACGCTTTGGTTAGTCATGTGAGGCGGCTGCGTTCCGACAGCGACTAGTACAAAAGAACTGATTCACGACTAGAAAAATGGCCAGCTCGAGCAACTGCTCCACACAAAGAAAACAACAGACGCAACGATGAGAAACTAGCTTGGAGACTTTCCTCGATGCTGGCTCGTCCTCCTCCGATGTCATCGCGCCGCGTTGCCGTGATAGGCGCAGGAGCTGCCGGCCTGGTGGCGGCGCGTGAGCTGAGGCGCGAAGGCCACGTTCCCGTCGTCTTAGAGCGCGCCGCGGCCATTGGCGGCACCTGGCGCTACGACGCCGGCGTTGACGCCCACTCCAGCGTCTACGCCTCTCTCCGCGTCAACAGCTCCCGCGAGTGCATGGGCTTTCTCGATTTCCCCTTCGTTGCTGGCACCGAGGGCGACCCGCGCAGGTTCCCGGGGCACGGGGAGGTGCTCCGGTACCTCGAAGCGTTCGCGCTGCGGTTCGATCTCCATGAGCTGGTCCGGCTCCAGACGGAGGTGGTCAGCGTCCGCCGCAGGGTCCATAACGCGGGCGTAGCGGGATGGAGTGTCTCGTACTGCTCGAGAAAGGTCGCCGGCGTCGGTAACGGGGTAGAGGAGGAGGTGTTCGACTCCGTGGTTGTCTGCAACGGCCACTTCACCGAGCCCCGCCTCGCCGACATCGCCGGTATTTAACCATCCAATTAAACTGCCAAAACGTCTTATATTGAGAAACATAGGGTGTAGTTAGTTGGGTGTGGTTATTTGGCATGGTCATGGATAGAGTGAGCTGAGCTCAATGATCACTTGTTGCAGGCATAGATGGCTGGCCAGGGAAGCAGATGCACAGCCACAGCTACCGTGTCCCAGACCCATTTCACGGGCACGTGCGCCATTGTCATCAACTCATCATCGACCACCTTCAGTTCACATGGGATACTAATATTGGTGACTTAATTAGGTTGTGGTGGTAGTAGGATACCGGAGCAGCGGATTTGACATTTCGAGGGAAATTGCTGGGGTCGCCAGAGAGGTCCATGTTGCCGATCGCTCGCTACCTTCAGCTGATTCCACGTGTGAGACTGCCCGCTGTGACAACCTGTCGTTTCATCCGGTGGTAAAGCACCCTGCCCTTTGCAAATTGATCTTTACAATCTTGTACTATATATCAGTTTTTCTAATTCTCACTAGGATGAGAATTAACTAAATCTCTCTGAACATATGTTTCCGCTATATTATTATTTTACGTGAATTCACTAGGATGAGAATTAACATATGTTTCCGCTATATTCATATTAACTAATTCTCACTAGGATTTGACTTTTCGTTTACTATTTTATCTTCTTTTTCATTGATTTTTTCATAGTTATCATTTCGAGAAAAACAGGACAATAACCAATGAGTAGAATAGAAGTGAAAAAAGAATAAAATAGAAAATAGAAACAATGAATACCAGAGGGTGATGTATGACTGTTTTATATCTCACTCAGCTGAGGCCTAGACACACGCCCACACCCATAATATATGCATAATTGCAAAGAAACAAATTACCATGATGGACTGATGCTTCAAAACTGAAATGCATGAAATGACTGCAGATCGAGCGTGCTGAGGAAGATGGCGGCGTGGTGTTCCAGGACGGCACTCGGGTGAAGGCGGATGTCATCATCCACTGCACAGGGTATGTACCTACATACATGGCTATATACATCTTTTCAAATTAGAGTTAAGTTGCTCGTTCAAACATCTCATGTAAATCGAGTCGCCTCCTCTGATGGTCTTAAATCTTAACTATGTTGGTTTACTATAATAGATACAAGTACAACTATCCATTCCTCAGTGACGACAACTCTGTTATCTCTGTTGACGACAATCGTGTGGGCCAGCTATACAAGCATGTCTTCCCGCCGCACTTGGCTCCTCACATCTCATTCATCGGATTGCCCTTTAAGGTCAGCAAATGACGCCACTACATAACACACACCTTTACAGATATGCAAAAGATAATTCAATTGTTGCATACTGAGATCTTTTTCTAGGGTATCCTTTTCTCTGTGTTCCAACTCCAAAGCAACTGGGTTGCCGGAGTTCTGTCAGGAAGGATCGAGCTGCCATCACAAGAGGAGATGATGCGGGATGTGGTTGTATTTTACTCAGAGTTGGAAGCTCGCGGTTGCCCCAAAAGATACACTCATGACCTTGGAGGAGGCACTACGGTATGTATGTATGTATGTATGTATGTATGTATATGTTATACGTATATGTACATGCGTTCATTCATTCATTCAATACATATTATACTCCAAGATAAATAGGCCATGGTCGATGGCCAAGTACTTTATTCTTATTTTGTTTTGTGCATTTAGTATGAGTATGACGATTGGCTCGCGGAGCAATGCGGGCAAGAGGGTATAGGCGGGTGGAGGAAAGCGATGTACATTGCGGCGAGGAAGAATGTGGTGAATCGCCCGGGGAACTACCGGGACGAATGGGACGACAGCCACTTGCTACCACAAGCGCACCAGGAATTCACCAAGTATTTTTGACTGGTTTCCGATAGAGAATTATCGTACTCCCATCTATCTGTATTGTTGCTAAAATGGCAAGGTCTCCATTCTACCTCCTCGCCTCACGCATTCCCACTCTTATAGTCAGTATGTAGTGGCCATGAATGACAGCGTATTAAGAGCAAAAGTGGTAACTAGAAACCTATTATCCACAATCTACTCAAATTATGCAAAATTTGAGAAGTGTGTGAACGCAAATAAATGATTGATTGGTTGCAAACTAAAGTTGCCTCTAAAATAAAATAACAAACTAAGTAAAGAACCATGTGTTATCTTCCACACCTTGCATATTATTCTAATTGTTCGAATTACTGGTTGTAACCTTTTAACAATTCAATAGGTATGCAACATAAGTCATGACTGAAAAATAAATAAATAAAAAAGATCAAAAGATTGTGTAGCTATAACGGGAAACAATTGATTAGAAGGCATGTAGAAATTTGTTAGTCAGCTGCAGATAAATATTTTCAATCATCGTGAGGGCTGAGCACTACTCGCTCTGTCTCAATATAACTCACATGTTTTTTTTCTTAAGTTATACTACTTTGTAAAGTTCTACCAAATTTATATTTGAATATATAATAGTTACAATGCCAAATAAATACCAAATAAACTTCGCCATACTCATGACCCCAATGTAGATCAAATCTACATGCCCTTTCGTTTGCTAAATTCAGCTTTCATGATTAAGGTGTAACCCAAAGAACTGAGATAGAAAATCGTTGATAGCCAGAATCGCCGATAGCTAGAACTTTTGTACCAAAGTCCCACCATGCCGTCGAACAGAAAAGACACAATTTTTTGAGGCAAGCAAAACCATCAATTAAAAGATTGCATCTACTGACAATAGATCTTATCTTCTACTTGCACAAATTTTATTAAGTAATATATCTAATCTACTACCAATTTTTTTAGCAATAAATCTAATCTATTACGGAACACTTCTGTGCAATACCCACACAACACATGTGTTCTAGATCCTAACCTGCACCTGCTCATAGATTGCTGATGATGCCAATGGTGGGACACGTAATAGAAAATAAAAATTGTCGTCCTACGGATCACGTTTCCATGATCATTATGAAGATGCATACAAGGTTAGATCTAATAATTACCATCTTCGAGTTGCAATGGAAGAAGAGTAGGTGAAGATCGCCCCTAATGTTCCTCGAACTATCCGACGAACAGTTCCCTCGCACAAGAATTGAACGCATGACCCCACTATGGATTGCCCGCATACGACACCTGTGATCCGGTAGCGCTTCGCCGTCCAGAGCTTGATGATATCATAGTAGGAGGGGTAGGGGGGAGGAGCAACTATGGTGGAGAATGCGAGAGAGGGAGAGGTGCATCCACGAGAATGTAGAACTTGTGTGCTTGGGGCTTCCTTCTCTCCCTCTATCTATAATAAGCTAGAAAGGGGACAGCTCGGAGAGAGGGGTAGCATCCCCAAGGGGGGCGCCCCATCCAGGGCAACCTCCAAGTGGTGCACCCCCTCCCCAAACCCCAGGGCACCAACTAGTGGTTTGCCCACCAAGGCTAAGGGAGACGCCGCAATATTGGGCCCCTAGGGCCCATGTGGCTTCCCCCAGTTGGGCCTTGCCATGGGAATAGCCAATGGTGTCCCTAGAATAATTTTGGGAGGTTCTGAATAATTCTGGAACATTCCTATATACTTTGGGGGTCATCTTAGGGCCTCATTATGTTCTATTTAGGAATTCTTCGTCATCAGATTTTGACTCGGATATTTCATCTCCAGAGTCCATTGTCATTCCAGCGTAAACACTAGCTAGTTTAGACATTCTCTTCATGTTGGATTCGATCATGGCATGTGAATTGAAGTCAGTGACTGGTCTCAATGAAGAGGGAGTGTTGGGGTTTCCATTCTTCTTCGTCAGCTTAGTATGACGACTTACTCGCGCAAATCCTATACAATTGACAGATTTCCATCTTCTACTTGGTTTGACATCCATTTCACATGTTGGAAAATCAATAGTGTAGTGACCGAAGCTTTTGCATTTGAAGTAAGAGATATCAAGTGGAGGTAGTCGTCTTCTGGAGAACTTGTTAAGCACAGATTATGACGTCTGAGGGCATTGATGCGTTCTGTGAGAACTTCTACATCTCTCGTGATGGCATTGATTCTTGTATTATTCTTCATTCGAGCTACCATAGTCTGATAGTATGTCTCCTTATTTCGAGGTAGAATCATCTTGACCTCCTTCCTTTTCCAAATCTTCATGAATGTTCAGCAATTTCATAACTTAGATTATTTGAAGATTCTCATAGTCAGTTGTCTCTCCTTTATGGTTGCAATTATGGAGTCGAAGGAATCATCAAGTGACTGAAGTAGTTTTTGTTGGGGAACGCAGTAATTTCAAAAAATTTCCTACGCACACGCAAGATCATGGTGATGATATAGCAACGAGAGGGGAGAGTGTTGTCCACGTACCCTCGTAGACCGTAAGCGGAAGCGTTAGCACAACGCGGTTGATGTAGTCGTACGTCTTCACGATTCGACCGATCCAAGTACCGAACGTACGGCACCTCCGAGTTCAGCACACGTTCAGCTCGATGACGATCCCCGGGCTCCGATCCAGAAAAGCTTCGGGGATGAGTTCTGTCAGCACGACGGCGTGGTGACGATGACGATGTTCTACCGGCGCAGGGATTCGCCTAAACTCTGTGACGATATGACCGAGGTGGAATATGGTGGAGGGGGGCTCTGCACACGGCTAAGGAACGATCCGTAGATCAACTTGTGTGTCTAGGGTGCCCCCCCCCGCCCCCGTATATAAAGGAGCCAGGGGGGAGGAGGCGGCCGGCCAAGGAGGGCGCGCCAAGGGGGGAGTCCTACTCCCACCGGGAGTAGGACTCCCTTCTTTCCTAGTTGGAATAGGAGAAGGGGGGAAGAGGAGGAAGAGGGGAAGGAAAGGGGGGGCGCCACCCCCTTCCCTTGTCCTATTCGGACTAGTAGGGGGAGGGGCGCGCGGCCCCCTCCTGGCTCCTTCTCTCTTCTCCCTCGTGGCCCACGTAGGCCCATTAACCCCCGGGGGGGTTCCGGTAACCTCCCGGTACTCCGGTAAAATGCCGATTTCACCCGGAACCATTCCGATGTCCAAACATAGGCTTCCAATATATCAATCTTTATGTCTCGACCATTCCGAGACTCCTCGTCATGTCCGTGATCACATCCGGGACTCAGAACAAACTTCGGTACATCAAAACTTTGTAAACTCATAATAAAACTGTCATCGAAACGTTAAGCGTGCGGACCCTATGGGTTTGAGAACTATGTAGACATGACCTAAAACCATTCTCGTTCAATAACCAATAGCGGGACCTGGATGCCCATATTGTTTCCTACATATTCTACGAAGATCTTTATCGGTCAAACCGCATAACAACATACGTTATTCCCTTTGTCATCGGTATGTTACTTGCCCGAGATTTGATCGTCGGTATCCAATACCTAGTTCAATCTCGTTACCGGCAAGTCTCTTTACTCGTTCTGTAATACGTCATCTCATAACTAACTTATTAGTTATAATGCTTGCAAGGCTTAAGTGATGAGTATTACCGAGAGGGCCCAGAGATACATCTTCGACAATCGGAGTGACAAAACCTAATCTCGAAATACGCCAACTCAACATGTACCTTCGGAGACACCTGTAGTACTCCTTTATAATCACCCAGTTACGTTGTGACGTTTGGTAGTACCCAAAGTGTTCTTCCGGTAAACGGGAGTTGCATATTTCTCATAGTTGCAGGAACATGTATAAGTCATGAAGAAAGCAATAGCAGAATACTAAACGATCAAGTGCTAAGCTAACGGGATGGGTCATGTCAATCACATCATTCTTCTAATGATGTGATCCCATTAATCAAATGACAACACATGTCTATGGTTAGGAAAGATAACCATCTTTGATTAATGAGCTAGTCAAGTAGAGGCATACTAGTGACTATATGTTTGTCTATGTATTCACACATGTATCATGTTTCCGGTTAATACAATTCTAGCATGAATAATAAACATTTATCATGATATGAGGAAATAAATAATAACTTTATTATTGCCTATAGGGCATATTTCCATCAGTCTCCCACTTGCACTAGAGTCAATAATCTAGATTACATAGTAATGATTCTAACACCCATGGAGTTTTGGTGTTGATCATGTTTTGCTCGTGAGAGAGGCTTAGTCAACGGGTCTGCAACATTCAGATCCGTATGTATTTTGCAAATCTCTATGTCTCCCACTTGGACTTGGTCCCGAATGGAATTGAAGCGTCTCTTGATGTGCTTGGTCCTCTTGTGAAATCTGGATTCCTTTGCCAAAGCAATTGCACCAGTATTGTCACAGAAGATCTTCATTGATCCCGATGCACTAGGTATGACACCTAGATCGGTAATGAACTCCTTCATCCAGACTCCTTCATTTGCTGCTTCAGAAGCAGCTATGTAGTCCGCTTCACATGTAGATCCAGCCACGATGCTTTGTTTAGAACTGCACCAACTTACAGCTCCACCGTTTAATATAAACACGTATCCGGTTTGCGATTTAGAATCGTCCGGATCAGTGTCAAAGCTTGCATTGACGTAACCTTTTACGACTAGCTCTTTGTCACCTCCATATACGAGAAACATATCCTTAGTCCTTTTCAGGTATTTCAGGATGTTCTTGACCGCTATCCAGTGATCCACTCCTGGATTACTTTGGTACCTTCCTGCCAAGCTTATTGCTAAGCATACGTCAGGTCTGGTACACAGCATTGCATACATGATAGAGCCTATGGCTGAAGCATAGGGAACATCTTTCATTTTCTCTCTATCTTCTGCTGTGGTCGGGCATTGAGTTTGACTCAACTTCACACCTTGTAGCACAGGCAAGAAACCTTTCTTTGCCTGATCCATTTTGAACCTTTTCAAAATTTTGTCAAGGTATGTGCTTTGTGAAAGTCCTATTAAGCGTCTTGATCTATCTCTATAGATCTTGATGCCTAATATGTAAGCAGCTTCACCGAGGTCTTTCATTGAAAAACTTTTATTCAAGTATCCCTTTATGCTATCCAGAAATTCTATATCATTTCCAATTAATAATATGTCATCTACATATAAAATCAGAAATGCTACAGAGCTCCCACTCACTTTCTTGTAAATACAGACTTCTTCAAAAGTCTGTATAAAACCATATGCTTTGATCACACTATCAAAACGTTTATTCCAACTCCGAGATGCTTGCACCAGCCCATAAATAGATCGCTGGAGTTTGCACACTTTGTTAGCGCCTTTTGGATCAACAAAACCTTCTGGTTGCATTATATACGACTCTTCTTCCAGAAATCCATTCAAGAATGCAGTTTTGACATCCATTTTCCAAATTTCATAATCGTGAAATGCAGCAATAGCTAACATGATTCGGACAGACTTAAGCATCGCTACGGGTGAGAAAGTCTCATCGTAGTCAACCCCTTGAACTTGTCGAAAACCTTTCGCAACAAGTCGAGCTTTATAGACAGTTATATTACCATCAGCGTCAGTCTTTTTCTTAAAAATCCATTTATTCTCAATGGCTTGCCGATCATCGGGCAAGTCAACCAAAGTCCATACTTTGTTTTCGTACATGGATCCCATCTCAGATTTCATGGCCTCTAGCCATTTTGCGGAATCTGGGCTCATCATCGCTTCCTCATAGTTCGTAGGTTCATCGTGGTCAAGTAACATGACTTCCAGAATAGGATTACCGTACCACTCTGGTGTGGATCTTATTCTGGTAGACCTGCGAGGTTCAGTAGAAACTTGATCTGAAGTTTCATGATCAATATCATTAGCTTCCTCACTAGTTGGTGTAGTTGTCACAGGAACTGGTTCTTGTGATGAACTACTTTCCAACAAGGGAGTAGATACAGTTATCTCATCAAGTTCTACTTTCCTCCCACTCACTTCTTTCGAGAGAAACTCCTTCTCTAGAAAGGATCCGAATTTAGCAACGAAAAGTTTGCCCTCAGATCTGTGATAGAAGGTGTACCCAATAGTCTCCTTTGGGTATCCTATGAAGACACATTTCTCCGATTTGGGTCCGAGCTTATCTGGTTGAAGTTTCTTTACATAAGCATCGCAGCCCCAAACTTTAAGAAACGACAACTTTGGTTTCTTGCCAAACCACAGTTCATAAGGTGTCGTCTCAACGGATTTTGATGGTGCCCTATTTAACGTGAATGCGGCCGTCTCTAAAGCATAACCCCAAAACGATAGCGGTAAATCTGTAAGAGACATCATAGATCGCACCATATCTAGTAAAGTACGATTACGACGTTCGGACATACCATTTCATTGTGGTGTTCCGGGTGGCGTGAGTTGCGAAACTATTCCGTATTGTTTCAAGTGTAGACCAAACTCGTAACTCAAATATTCTCCTCCACGATCAGATTGTAGAAACTTTATTTTCTTGTTACGATGATTTTCCACTTCACTCTGAAATTCTTTGAACTTTTCAAATGTTTCAGACTTGTGTTTCATTAAGTAGATATACCCATATCTGCTCAAATCATCTGTGAAGGTGAGAAAATAACGATACCCGCCGCGAGCCTCAACATTCATTGGACCACAAACATCAGTATGTATGATCTCCAACAAATCAGTTGCTCGCTCCATAGTTCCGGAGAACGGCGTTTTAGTCATCTTGCCCATGAGGCACGGTTCGCAAGTACCAAGTGATTCATAATCAAGTGATTCCAAAAGCCCATCAGTATGGAGTTGCACTATCGTTATCAACTCTGCATCTTTTGGTTTCAACACTATGAATATGTGTATCACTACTATCGAGATTTAAGAAAAATAGACCACTCTTCAAGGGTGCATGACCATAAAAGATATTACTCATATAAATAGAACAACCATTATTCTCTGATTTAAATGAATAACCGTCTCGCATCAAACAAGATCCAGATATAATGTTCATGCTCAACGCTGGCACCAAATAACAATTACTTAGGTCTGAAACTAATCCCGATGGTAGATGTAGAGGTAGCGTGCCGACTGCGATCACATCGACTTTGGAACCATTTCCCACGCGCATCGTCACCTCGTCCTTAGCTAATCTTCGTTTAATTCGTAGTCCCTGTTTCGAGTTGCAAATATTAGCAATAGAACCAGTATCAAATACCCAGGTGCTACTACGAGCATTAGTAAGGTACACATCAATAACATGTATATCACATATACCTTTGTTCACTTTGCCATCCTTCTTATCCACCAAATACTTGGGGCAATTCCGCTTCCAGTGTCCAGTCTGCTTGCACTAGAAGCACTTAGTTTCAGGCTTAGGTCCAGACTTGGGTTTCTTCTCTTGAGCAGCAACTTGCTTGCCGTTCTTTTTGAAGTTCCCCTTCTTCTTCCCTTTGCCCTTTTTCTTGAAACTGGTGGTCTTGTTAACCATCAACACTTGATGCTCCTTTTTGATTTCTACCTCCGCAGCTTATAGCATTGCGAAGAGCTCGGGAATAGTTTTGTTCATCCCTTGCATATTATAGTTCATCACGAAGCTCTTGTAGCTTGGTGGTAGTGATTGGAGAATTCTGTCAATGACACTATCATCAGGAAGATTAACTCCCAGTTGAATCAAGTGATTATTATACCCAGACATTTTGAGTATGTGTTCACTGACAGAACTATTCTCCTCCATCTTGCAGCTATAGAACTTATTGGAGACTTCATATCTCTCAATCTGGGCATTTGCTTGAAATATTAACTTCAACTCCTGGAACATCTCATATGCTCCATGACGTTCAAAACGTCGTTGAAGACCCGGTTCTAAGCCGTAAAGCATGGCACACTGAACTATAGAGTAGTCATCAGCTTTGCTCTGCCAGACGTTCTTAACATCGTCAGTTGCATCAGCAGCAGGCCTGGCACCCAGCGGTGCTTCCAGGACGTAACTTTTCTGTGCAGCAATGAGGATAATCCTCAGGTTACGGACCCAGTCCGTGTAATTGCTACCATCATCTTTCAACTTTGCTTTCTCAAGGAACGCATTAAAATTCAACGGAACAACAACACGAGCCATCTATCTACAAACAAACATAGACAAGTAAAATACTATCAGGTACTAAGTTCATGATAAATTTAAGTTCAATTAATCATATTACTTAAGAACTCCCACTTAGACAGACATCTCTCTAGTCATCTAAGTGATCACGTGATCCAAATCAATTAAACCATGTCCGATCATCACGTGAGATGGAGTAGTTTCAATGGTGAACATCACTATGTTGATCATATCTACTATATGATTTATGTTCGACCTTTCGGTCTCCGTGTTCCGAGGCCATATATGTATATGCTAGGCTCGTCAAGTATGACCTGAGTATTCCGCGTGTGCAACTGTTTTGCACCCGTTATATTTGAACGTAGAGCCTATCACACCCGATCATCACATGGTGTCTCAGCATGAAGAACTTTCGCAACGGTGCATACTCAGGGAGAACACTTCTTGATTATTAAGTGAGAGATCATCTTAAAATGCTACCGTCAATCAAAGCAAGATAAGATGCATAAAGGATAAACATCACATGCAATCAATATAAGTGATATGATATGGCCATCATCATCTTGTGCTTGTGATCTCCATCTTCGAAGCACCGTCATGATCACCATCGTCACTGGCGCGACACCTTGATCTCCATCGTAGCATCGTTGTCGTTATGCCATCTATTGCTTCTACGACTATCGCTACCGCTTAGTGATAAAGTAAAGCAATTACAGGGCGTTTGCATTTCATACAATAAAGCGACAACCATATGGCTCCTGCCAGTTGCCGATAACTTCGGTTACAAAACATGATCATCTCATACAATAAAATATAGCATCACGTCTTGACCATATCACATCACAACATGCCCTGCAAAAACAAGTTAGACGTCCTCTACTTTGTTGTTGCAAATTTTACGTGGCTGCTACGGGTTTAGCAAGAACCGTTCTTACCTACACATCAAAACCACAACGATAGTTTGTCAAGTTGGTGCTGTTTTAACCTTCGCAAGGACCGGGCGTAGCCACACTCGGTTCAACTAAAGTGAGAGAGACAGACACCCGCCGGTCACCTTTAAGCAACGAGTGCTCATAGCGGTGAAACCAGTCTCGCGTAAGCGTACGCGTAATGTCGGTCTGGGCCGCTTCATCTCACAATGCCGCCGAACCAAAGTATGACATGCTGGTAAGCAGTATGACTTATATCGCCCACAACTCACTTGTGTTCTACTCGTGCATATAACATCAACGCATAAAACCTGGCTCTGATACCACTATTGGGGAACGCAGTAATTTCAAAAAATTTCCTACGCACACGCAAGATCATGGTGATGATATAGCAACGAGAGGGGAGAGTGTTGTCCACGTACCCTCGTAGACCGTAAGCGGAAGCGTTAGCACAACGCGGTTGATGTAGTCGTACGTCTTCACGATCCGACCGATCCAAGTACCGAACGTACGGCACCTCCGAGTTCAGCACACGTTCAGCTCGATGACGATCCCCGGGCTCCGATCCAGCAAAGGTCCGGGGATGAGTTCCGTCAGCACGACGGTGTGGTGACGATGATGATGTTCTACCGGCGCAGGGCTTCACCTGAACTCTGCGACGATATGACCGAGGTGGAATATGGTGGAGGGGGGCACCGCACACGGCTAAGGAACGATCCGTAGATCAACTTGTGTGTCTAGGGTGCCCCCCCGCCCCCGTATATAAAGGAGCCAGGGGGAAGGAGGCGGCCGGCCAAGGAGGGCGCGCCAAGGGGGGAGTCCTACTCCCACCGGGAGTAGGACTCCCTTCTTTCCTAGTTGGAATAGGAGAAGGGGGGGAAGAGGAGGAAGAGGGGAAGGAAAGGGGGGGGGGCGCCGCCCCCTTCCCTTGTCCTATTCGGACTAGGAGGGGGAGGGGCGTGCGGCCCCCTCCTGGCTCCTTCTCTCTTCTCCCTCGTGGCCCATGTAGGCCCATTCACCCTCGGGGGGTTCCGGTAACCTCCCGGTACTCCGGTAAAATGCCGATTTCACCCGGAACCATTCCGATGTCCAAACATAGGCTTCCAATATATCAATCTTTATGTCTCGACCATTCCGAGACTCCTCGTCATGTCCGTGATCACATCCGGGACTCCGAACAAACTTAGGTACATCAAAACTTTGTAAACTCATAATAAAACTGTCATCGAAACGTTAAGCGTGCGGACCCTACGGGTTTGAGAACTATGTAGACATGACCTAAAACCATTCTCGTTCAATAACCAATAGCGGGACCTGGATGCCCATATTGTTTCCTACATATTCTACGAAGATCTTTATCGGTCAAACCGCATAACAACATACGTTATTCCCTTTGTCATCGGTATGTTACTTGCCCGAGATTTGATTGTCGGTATCCAATACCTAGTCCAATCTCGTTACCGGCAAGTCTCTTTACTCGTTCTGTAATACATCATCTCATAACTAACTTATTAGTTATAATGCTTGCAAGGCTTAAGTGATGAGTATTACCGAGAGGGCCCAGAGATACCTCTTCGACAATCGGAGTGACAAAACCTAATCTCGAAATACGCCAACTCAACATGTACCTTCGGAGACACCTGTAGTACTCCTTTATAATCACCCAGTTACGTTGTGACGTTTGGTAGTACCCAAAGTGTTCTTCCGGTAAACGGGAGTTGCATATTTCTCATAGTTGCAGGAACATGTATAAGTCATGAAGAAAGCAATAGCAGAATACTAAACGATCAAGTGCTAAGCTAACGGGATGGGTCATGTGAATCACATCATTCTTCTAATGATGTGATCCCATTAATCAAATGACAACACATGTCTATGGTTAGGAAACATAACCATCTTTGATTAATGAGCTAGTCAAGTAGAGGCATACTAGTGACTATATGTTTGTCTATGTATTCACACATGTATCATGTTTCCGGTTAATACAATTCTAGCATGAATAATAAACATTTATCATGATATGAGGAAATAAATAATAACTTTATTATCGCCTCTACGGCATATTTCCTTCAGTTTTTCAATCACATCATGATCAGTATATCTTCAACACCCTTTTGACGCGGCATCTCAACAATGCTGCTGAGACGATCAGTGCGTTCCTTGACACTTTCTTTTGCGAGACTTCGAAAGGGAGTAAACATAGCCTGAAGCATATTAATGTGAGCATCCTTTCATGACTTGTTTTCTTTGTGAACATCTTTGATGCCATCCCAGATTTGCTTCGCAGTCTCAAGTCATTTGAATCAAACAAAAACATTTTTGGAGATGTTGTCGCAAATGATATCTTTTGCCTGTGTGTCCAACTGAATGTTTCTTTCATCAGTGGGCGAGTAAGATTCGGGTGACTCAAGCATATATCCACTTTTGACAATCTGCCACATCTAAGTACTGATAGCCTTTAATCGGATTATCAACTTCTGTCTCCAGAAGCGATAGTCATTCCCATCGAAGATAGAAAATCTCTCAGAGTGACTGTGATGTCCTACAAGCGACATACTCATAACTCCAAGGTGGTTAGACCTTTAATCAGCAAAGAGACAGAGACCTTGCTCTGATACCAATTGTTTTGACCGATAGTATATCGACGAGAGCGAGGGGGAGAATGAGATTGCCCCCCGCCCGCTCCCCTCGATTGTTCGCCAGGGGAGGGTGCCAGGGCGAACCGCCATTGGCATATAGGCCCAATATACTCTTTTATTTTAATTTTAAATGCCATGGACAAAAAATACAAAACAGAGTAAAAGATGCCATGATATTAGAAAAAAATGCCATGTACCTAAAAGAAGGTATCTCTTAATAATAAAAATGCCATCTCTTAATATAAAAGTGCGACCATTTTAAAATAAAAAATGCCACCTCTTTAAATAAACATGTCATCTCTTCATATAAAAATGAAATCTCTTAATAATTTAAAATGTCATTTATTAACTAAAAATGCCATCTCTTAAAAATAAAAAAATTCCATCTCTTAATAATAAAAATGCCATCTTTTAATACAAAACTACCATATCTTTAAATATAGAAATGCAATCTCTTAATATTTTAGAATGCCATCTCTTAATAAAGAAAAATGTCATCTCTCAATAATAGAAAAAATGACATCTCTTAATACAACACTGTCATCTGTTTACATATAAAAATGCAATCTCTTAAATCTTAATATAAAAATGCCATCTCTTAGAATAATTTAAACTTCCATTTATTAAGACAAAACTGCCATCTTTTAATAATCAAAAATATCATCTATTAATACAAAACTTTCATCTATTTAAAATATAAAAAATGCCATCTCTTAACATAAAAATCTCATGTGACATACTTCGAAAAACAATAAAACTGGCATGTTAACTTTTATAGAAAAATTGTGGTGTACCTAAAAAGAAGCAGAAAAAAGGAGGCCATGGGATTCAAACCAGGTCTCCCACACGGAGAGGCGCTTCGTCGCTTCGCTCGCCTCGGATAGATCGATCGCTAGGCATACGTCTCGATCAGAGCAAGGGCCAGAAGGAAAACCGAAGAGGCCCATCTACAGAGGTTAACAGGGGCCCAGATGGAAGACCGAAGAACACAGGCAAGACGGGCCCAGATCGGTGTTTAAAGGAACTACTACTGCGTGGGGGGGCGACTTCCTATCTGCCGCATTATGCGGCAGAATGTCCAGGCTTCGCATATGGCAGTCCCTCGACTGGGCTGGCCCAGGAAGGCAGCGAGCAGTGTAAAACATAAATGATTAGAAACGGAGCGCTTCACCCAGGATTCGAACCGCGACCGCGAGACTATAGACATACCTAGCTAGCCACTACGCCAGACTCTGTACGCTGGTGAAAGTGCAATGCGAGTCCTTTAGACCTATCATATCTAAGGAATCGGATTATTTTTCCTTTTTCCTATCATTTGTTGTAAATTCTGAATATATTATTTGAAAAGTACGAACGTTTTTTACAGAACACAAACTAGTTTTCAAAAAGATTTAGCAATTTTTCGAATTTTTAACCAAATTTGAAAAACAGGAATAACTTTGAAGTTGTGGACAAATATTGAAAAACAGGAACATTAATTAAAATTACGATCAATTTTTTATAAAACGAAAAATGTTCTTAGAAAATGTGAACAATTTTCTGAATAGTGATTTGTTTTAAAAACATAAACATTTTTTGAACTGGTGAACAAATCTTGAAAAAACAGGAACATTTTCTAAATCCCGAACATTTTTTGAATTTAGAGAACAAAATTTTGAAATTGAGAACAAAATTTAAACATAAATATTTTCTAAAAGTACGAACATTTTTTGAATTTGGAGAACAAATTTTGAAACGAAGAACAAATTTGGACAATTTCTTAAAGCATGAACATTTTTTGAATCTTGAGAACAAATTTTGAAACAGAGAACAAATTTGGAAGCATGAACAATGTATTAAAGCACGAACATTTTTTGAACATAAATATTTAAAAACATAAACATTTTTTGAACTGGTGAACAAATCTTGAAAAAACAGGAACATTTTCTAAATTCCGAACATTTTTTGAATTTAGAGAACAAAATTTTGAAATTGAGAACAAAATTTAAACATAAATAAATTAAAAAAGTAGGAACATTTTTTGAATTTGGAGAACAAATTTTGAAACGAAGAACAAATTTGGACAATTTCTTAAAGCATGAACATTTTTTGAATCTTGAGAACAAATTTTGAAACAGAGAACAAATTTGGAAGCATGAACAATGTATTAAAGCACGAACATTTTTTGAACATAAATATTTTAAAACATAAACATTTTTTGAACTGGTGAACAAATCTTGAAAAAATAGGAACATTTTCTAAATTCCGAACATTTTTTGAATTTAGAGAACAAAATTTTAAAATTGAGAACAAAATTAAAACATAAATATTTTCTAAAAGTACGAACATTTTTTGAATTTGGAGAACAAATTTTGAAACGAAGAACAAATTTGGACAATTTCTTAAAGCATGAACATTTTTTGAATCTTGAGAACAAATTTTGAAACAGAGAACAAATTTGGAAGCATGAACAATGTATTAAAGCACGGACATTTTTTGAATATTTAGAACAAATTTTCGAACAGAGAACAAATTTGAAAATACCAAACAAATTTGGAAGCGCGAACATTTTTGAATTTTGAAATCCAAATTTTTGAGAAATGCATACAGTTTTTGAATTTATGAAAAAAATTGAAAACACGAATTGTTTTCAAATTCTGAACATTTTTGTAAAAGCGCGAACATTTTCCAAAAAATGCGAACATTTTTTGAAAAAGAAAATATAAACTTGAAAAAAAACGAAACAGAAATAGAAAAAGAAAAAAAACCGGTTCAGGAACCTTCTAGAAGGTTCCCAAAACCGGAAAAAACCAGCTGGAAACCTCTAGAAGGTTCCCAAAACCGGGAGCGCTGGAACCGTTCAACGGGCCGGCCCGTTGCGTCGCTGCTCGGTCGCTCGCCTGTGCGAAGCGCCGGCAGTTTGACGCAAGGAGCAGCATATAGGATTTTCCCTGTGGGGGTGCACATGTTGCACCCCCTTGGGCTCGGGCCTGGGTATATTAATACCAACTTGGCGCTTGAAAATGTCATCACGCCCAAATCCAATCCCCTCATCACCTCGAGCTACTTTTTCAAATGGTTGGGTGCTGCAGATCGACTGCGCCGAGGAGGACGGCATCGTGGTGTTCCAGGGCGGCAGCAGGGTGAAGGCAGACGCCATCGTGCACTACACTGGGTACCTGCATATTGTATAAAATTAGTTACTCCCTCCGTTTCATAATGTAGTGCCTATAGATTTTTGCAAAAGTCAAACAATACAAACTTTGACCATATTTATAGAGAAAAGTAGGTACATCTAGAATACCAAATGGACATCATTGGATACATCACGAGTTATATTTTCAGAATGTATATGTTTGATATTGTAGATGTAGACAGTTTTCTCTATACACTTGGTCAAATTTGGCAAAGTTTGACTTTCACAAAAATCTATAGGCACTACATTGTGGAATGAAGGGAGTACCAAATTATGCTTGTAGTGGAGATCGATGTTAACCGATGGAGATGTGCTCGTCGTAGGTACAAGTACAGCTTCTCGTTCTTCGGCGACGACTCTGCTATCACGGTGGACGACAACCGCGTCGGCCCGCTGTACAAGCACGTGTTCCCGCCGCGGCTGGCCCCTAGCATCTCCTTCGTCGGACTGCCATTCAAGGGATTCCTTTTCCCGGTGTTCCAGCTCCAGAGCAGCTGGGTGGCCGGGGTTCTGTCGGGGAGGATCGAGCTCCCGTCGTCAGAGCAGATGACGCAGGACGTGGCGTCCTTCTACTCAGACATGGAGGCCCGCGGACACTCAAAGAGGTTCACCCACGACCTGGGCGTAGGCACATTCGAGTACGAGGATTGGCTGGTTGAGCGGTGCGGGCTGGAGAGGATCGAGGAGTGGAGGAAGGAGATCTATGTCGCGGCGAGAGGCAGGGTGAGGGACCAGCCGGACAGCTACCGGGACAAGTGGGATGACGACGCCCAACTGTTGGAGCAAGCGCAACGTGAGATCTCGCCAAGTTCTGATCTTACCTCATCGAGGGCTACTTGCGGTTCGGCTTATTCGGAAATGGAATGGTTGATGATATGAAGGACCTTATTTTGTTTGGACAAAAATATTTTAAATATAAGTATAAATAAAAGAGTGCACTAGCCGGAAATCGAACCCGGGTCTGTACTGTGGTAGGGTATTATTCTACCACTAGACCCGGGTATATGCCAATAATTTGTATGAAAACGATGCATAAAAATTTTCACAACATATATAGGTACATATGTGCTAACCGGATCTAGTTTACTCCGTAAAAATGGAAAGCAGTTGAACAAAAAGCAATAGAAAATAGCATGCATGCATAGAAGGAAATGAAAATTGTACCTGTTGTGCCCCTGGTTTGAACAAAGATGCCAATGGAGATCAAATGTAAGTATTCATCCCTAGCTCCGTATCACACACCCACCATCGTTCCTTCCCACATTCAAGTTGTGAAAACGGTGATTAAGGGTCTCCCCGTGTGCCCACTGTGGGTTTCCCCGTGGAGCCGCCGCTCGAGTCGCACCGATCCAATTTTTTTGGGTGTCAGATTCCGTGGTGAAGAGGATTATGAAGCTTCTGCTAGCTCGATGAACTGAAGTGAAAAGCTAGCCTCTAGGTAGCAATTGATTCATTCCAGAAATTTGTACTAGAGTAGTACACCCATCGGAACAACCCAAGAGCCATCCCTGCAGCGAGCAAGGTCCCCGTCGCATCGTCGGCCACATGGCTTCGTCGGTGTCTTCCGATAGCGGCAAACAGGAACAATAGATTTTTGGTGGCGGCGGCTAGGATTCAGGCTGCCTCCCGAGTCGCCCACACGGGAGCGACGCGGGGGCAGTTGATGTTCATATCCAGGAAGTTCAAGTTAATTAGTTGTGTTATAGTTTTTGAAGGGTACACATCAAATTTTGAAGCACATAATCTCATTTCAGAACATGTACTAGAGTAGTACACCCATCGGAACAACCCAAGAACCACCCCTGCCGCGAGCAAGGTCCCTGTCGCATCGTCGGCCACATGGCTTCGTCAGTGTCCTCCGATAGCGGCAAACAGAAACAATAGATTTGTGGTGGCGGCGGCTAGGATTCAGGCTGCCTCCCGAGTCGCCCACACGGGAGAGACGCGGGGGCAGTTGATGTTCATATCCAAGAAGTTCAAGTTAATTAGTTGTGTTATAGTTTTTGAAGGGTATACATCGAATTTTGAAGCCCATAATCTTGGTAAATCTCCCCTTCCGCTCGGCCTTAGTCGCTATATGTGGTTTTCTCCCATTACCCTATTTCCTATTTGTATACCTGTAGACATTCCCTTTGATTAATAAAGTTTGGCATTCCCCTAAAAAAAGCTAGGTGTGAGTTGGGGAAGTTAAAAAGGGTGTTCTTTTTGTCGTTAATTCAACGACTCCTTCAAACAGTTTCTTCGGTTTGCATACAAAATGCAGGAAACTTTAGGTATAAACTGTATGTAGTATATCAACAGAAGTGCCCAAAAAAAAGTGACAAGCCCCAAAATGGAAATGCAAAGAAAAAAAAGGAAAAAACAGAGAAATGCACCAGCCGGGAATCGAACCCGGGTCTGTACCGTGGCAGGGTACTATTCTACCACTAGACCACTGGTGCTTTGATGAAATGTTCTTCGCATGGCCTACCAATTTTGGTCGTAGCATTCCTTTCACTGAAAATTAGACAGTAATCTTTACTCCCTCTGTCGTAAAAAGTATGTGCTTCAAATAGATGTATCTAGCACCAAATTAATGCTAGATGTATCCATTTGAGGAACAAACTTTTCCAAACAAAAAGAATACGTATTTCAGTATTGACCAACTAGGCTTTCAGACGTAATGTTGGATCCACGTATACAACTTCTAGACGAAGGGAAGAAGCCAACGTGTCAGGAAGATAGAAAGTGGTAAACCAATCTGTTATGGGCAAACAGACCACAATACAGCCTTTTCTCATTTCTCTTTTATGGAAAAGGCTAAATCCCGACTTTATTAATAATGCAAAAACGGCAGCACAAAGGATCCGTTAGAGTATAAGGCACACAGCACATGGGTGCAACATCATGGCCCAGGAACTAAGAGCATCCCAGCCGTTGGCCCCCCAGGACGTATAAAAATCGCCCCCTGGGGTGAGCCGGCGATTGGTTCGGCGCTGAGGACGATTTTGCGCCTAGTCGTCGCCCCCAGTCGTTGATTTTGGCCCACTTTTGAAGCCCCATTTCAGCAAAAAAGGCCCATATGGGCAAGAATAGGCCTATATTCGGCGTGGTTCGCCGTGGCTCGGCGTTCAATTATCAACATAAATATTTTTTATCACATATTTCATCACATAAAATTCAAATACTTCAATAAAATAGTAAAACAACAAATAGTTCAATACAAATTATATAGTTCAACAAATAAAAACTCATATTTCATCACACGTCGCGCCCGGTGTCGCCCTTGAGCCTCCATAGGTGCTCTATCAGATCTTGCTGCAGTTGATGATGCACCTCTGAGTCTCGGATCTCCTGACGCATACTGAGGTAGGCATCGCCCAGTCATTGCCGGCGATTCGTTCGGCGCTGGGGACGATTTTGCGCCCAGTCGTCGCCCCCAGCTCGCCCCAGTCGCCGATTTTGGCCCACTTTTGAAGCCCCATTTCGGCGAAAAAGGCCCATATGGGCGAGAATAGCCCCATATTCGACGTGGTTCGCCATGGCCGGCGTTCAATTATCAACATAAATATTTTTTATCACATATTTCATCACATAAAATTCAAATACTTCAACAAAATAGTAAAACAACAAATAGTTCAATACAAATTATATAGTTCAACAAATAAAAACTCATATTTCATCACACGTCGCGCCCGGTGTCGCCCTTGAGCCTCCATAGGTGCTCTATCAGATCTTGTTGCAGTTGATGATGCACCTGTGGGTCTCGGATCTCCTGACACATACTGAGGTAGGCAGTCTAGGTTGCCGGTAGCTGGTGATCAACTTGGGCAAGAGGACCCTGCCTGTGGTATGGTTCAGTGTCAAACACTGGCTCTTCCTGCTCGCTCTCAATGATCATGTTGTGTAAGATGACACAACAAGTCATGATCTCCCATATTTGATCTTTCGACCAGGTCTGAGCGGGGTACCGGACAACAGCAAATCGAGATTGGAGCATACCAAATGCCCGCTCGACATCCTTCCTGCAAGCCTCCTGAATCGTCGCAAACCAGGCGTTCTTGCCTCCAGGCACAGGGTTTTTGATGGTCTTCACAAATGTCGACCATCTCGGATAGATGCCATCAGCTAGATAGTACCCCTTGTTGTAGTGCCGCCCATTGATCTCGAAGTTCACCGGAGGAGAATGACCTTCAACAAGCTTGGCAAAGACAGGAGAGCACTGCAGCACGTTGATGTCATTGTGAGTTCCTGGCATACCAAAGAAGGAGTGCCAAATCCAGAGGTCCTCTATGGCCACCGCCTCCAATACCACACTACAACCGCATTGGCGCCTTTGACATCCCCTGCCAAGCAAATGGGCAATTCTTCCAATTCCAATGCATGCAGTCGATGCTTCCAAGCATCCCAGGAAATCCTCTTGCAGCATTCTGTGCTAGGATCCGAGCAGTGTCTTCTGCATTGGGTGTTCTTAAGTATTGCGGTCCAAACACTGCCACCACTGCCCGACAGAACTTGTAGAAACACTCTATGCTGGTGGACTCGGCCATGTGCCCATAGTCGTCCTGTGAGTCACCGGGAGCTCCGTATGCAAGCATCCTCATCACTGTCATGCATTTCTGGATGGAGGTGAATCCAAGTTTGCCGGTGCAATCCATCTTGCATTTGAAGTAGTTGTCGAACTCCCGGATGGAATTCACAATCCTGAGGAAAAGTTTTCTATTCATCCGATAACGGCGCCGAAATGTTCTGTCGCCGTGAAGTGGAACATCGGCAAAGTAGTCGGATTAGAGCATGCAGTAGCCTTCGAGACGATGCCGGTTCTTTGCTTTCACCCGCCCCGGCGCCGAGCCACCTCGCCGCGGCTTTTCATAGCAGCTGGGCGAGGGCGGCGAGCACCATGAGATGATCTTCCTCCTGGACGTCAGCTTCGGCTTCCTCCTCCAGCAGCACGGCAAGCACTTCCTCGTCATCCGAGTCCATCGCCGAGGCAGGAAAATCGCCGAACACCTTGCACGCGGTGGCGTGCACCCGCCGCTAAACTACCCCTCCGCGGCCGAAAACGGCGGCCGGAAACGCCCAGCTGGTCTCGGAGGGGCTGCCACGGCGAACCTCTGCTATTTTTCCGGCGGGAAATGGCTACCTAGCGGTGAAGGGCGGCGCCGGGATATACCTAGTGGCGGCCGAGAGCGCGGGAGGGGTGGGAGGCGAGTCGGGGAAGAAAATATTGACTTTTCACCTGACGGCGTGGGCCAGCCGTGCTTTTCCCTTGCGCCGGAGCCCCCAAGCGACCCCCAGCGCGCCGGGTTTGGCCTGCGGCCGCCGGGCGGAAAAAAAGGCCGAACCGAGGCTTTTCGTTGTCCTGGGGGCGCGACTGGGCCGTTTTTTGGCGCCGGGGCCGAAAAAGTGGCCTGGGGGGGCCTGTTGGGGGCGCGGCTGGAGATGCTCTAAGTTGCCGAAGATGGAAGAGCAGCAAGCGTTACTAGGATCCTAGAGGCATGTCCGAGAACGCATTCCGATGTCTAGCAGCATTGAGAAGCTTCCACTGCTGAAGGAAATCAATCATTTTGAAAATGAAGTCAAAGCATACAAATGGTAGCCAAAGTAAGCAGATGCTTCTCTATTCATACATATGGTAGCTTACTAGTTGAATTCTTGGTCAACCCTGTAGATAATACAGGAAAGTAAAGAGAAAGAGACACCGATTTGTGGGGTATAAGTGTTTTCGGGCAAATAGCTGTATATGCCAATCATTTGTATGAAAAAGATATATGGTACTCTTCACAACATGTAGGGCATATTTGCTAACTGATTTTGTTTACTCCATGCAAAATTGAAAGCAATTAAACAAACAGCAATAGAAAATAACATGCACAGAAGAAACTGAGAATTGTACCTGTTGTGCCCTTGGATTGGAACAAAGATGGACCTCTTAGAGATACATCTTTTGACAAACAACAACAGAAATTAACATCGACTATACGGTATATGAAAGTGTTCAACTGAGACAACTTTTGACAAAATTACAATAACGGGCAAGTAACAAGAATAGTGTTCCTTTTCTGTGCTAGTTTAGAAGGCCATCACTGAAAACCGATAAGAGTGAATGCCAAGCTCCTTTTTAATGCCAAACATGCATAAGAGTTTAAAATGCTCCAAGCTTCAGAAAGATGACCTTACATCTGAAGGAAGTATCCAGATGCAACCTTTGTTTATCAACCAGCTTTAGATTAGTACCCAGGAGAAACAGAGGGTGCTAAAAAAACATTGCTCAGGACTAAATAATAATTTGCATTGATGGGAGAGACCCTTAAATTATCAGTTTATTAATTCGATGCTTTTCTTTTACTGGGAATCAAAATCTTAGATGGATCTAAAGGTTATTTAGATTGCTTTAGTATGTAAATTTATAAATCCACAAGTTCTCTGCAACAAATTCTACAGAATTCGCCACAGCAAGCAGAACATGAAAGACATCATACATAACCATGTTGTAGGAGACCGTACAAACAACAGGGAAGTCTTGAATCACGTGAAAACAGATACATTACTCATTCAATCCAATAGACTACTTTCCGTCTTGATGACCTTTGTACTGTCCAGATGTTATAGAGTGAACCTGTTGGTCCTGTGGCTGAGTTAATTAGGTTTAGAGTTTAACTATATTTATTCTAGACAGCAGAATATTAAGTTAGAGTAAGTCAGATTAAACCCAGTGTCAGCATGGGTACAATAACCATGAATCAGGCAACTAAAGGAAACTGTTTGCAAGTGGCGGTCGGATATGTATCAGCCGGTGGAATTCGTCCATAGCAACAACCATCCTTCCAATTCTGCAAAAAGAGTCTGTCATAGTTTAATGGCATGCTCTATATGAAAATTTTAACCGGGTAACCTGGACGAGCGACTCCCTGCTTCAACCTGATTGAAGCCTGATTCAACGAAGCTTCTTTAAATGGAATCGGGTATGTCACAACCATCGAGTTGAATTTATCCATAGCACCAGCCATCGTCGTGCAAAAAGGCAACAGAGTTGAATTGCAGGATGGCTGATGCTATGGACAAATTCAGCCAGAGGATTGGCTCCCTGCTTCTGCGTGCTAACTTTTGGGGTGGCCGAGGGCATGTCACAACTACAATCTGGTTGAAGTTATTCATAGCATCAGCCATCTTACCCACCGTGGGGAATCGGCAACCACCGTTGAAGGGTAGGATGGATGATGCTATGGACGAGTTCAACCAGCGCACCTGTGCGTGTCGACTCCGGGGATGGCATCGGAGGGAACTGGTTCGGCCATCGGTCGAACAGGTGGTGCGCTCCCGCCAGGAAGAGAGGAGAGGCCGTCGGAGAGGAAGCGAGAAGGCGGACAAATCTCGACCTGCTGCTCCTCGTCGTTGCAGTCGGCCGCCGCCCTACGCCGCCGCCAATCCCCAATCACGAACTCTGGCGTTAGGGTTTGTCGGAGGGGCGCTGCTATATATATGGAGCAGCGGCCCATCCCGCGTCACGCCGTGTTTTGGGCCGACGGCCCAACAGCGCACGCGGTTCAACATGTTGCCGAGCTATAAAGAGGTGCCACATCACCGCGCCCATTAAAACTGGTACAACATGTTTTATTTATTTATGAAAACTTAGTTTTGCCTTGTCGATTTTATCTAACAATTAATTCAATCAATAAAAAAGAGGAATATCGTCCTGTATGATATAAAATATTCACACTTATTCATAAAAGGAGAAGGACATGGCTCGGGTAAGTGGACACCGAAGGGAGTTTAGTGAACACAAGAGGGGCTTGCGTGACACTTAGGTTTGGACATGACAACCAAGCCAACCCATTCGAGACTCTCGTGTCTTCCGCAAAACCCAATCTTCCTTTTTGTCATGGCCATTTTAAATGTCTGGAAGCATCAAGGCAAGCTATGATAAGAAGTTCCCGGATGCCCCTCCATGGTTGATGTCGGGCTAGGAGTGAAAGGAGACCCCTTTTACTCTTCCTATCATGGTGGATGCATCATGACGTGGACGGTTAGTGGATCCTTGGACATGGATGCCGGGGTGGCGGCCCCGGATGGTGGTCTGTATGGTTGGCTCTTTGGCGGGCACAATAGCGGTGGTGATGGCATTCTCTCTTGGTCGTGTGGGTGGTGAGAGGTGGTGCGGCGGGTGGCTCTGGCGCGCTCTTGTCCCTGATGATGGTGGTGCCCCGACCCGGATCTGGAGTTCTGGGCTCACCACTCTTGCCCTGGAGACCTCGCTTAGGGACACAGTGGAGTTGCCAAGCGAAAGCTTCGCGCTTTGTCGCCGACAACGGCAATGCTCGCAAGCGCCGTTATCTTCCTAAAGACGTCGTTGTGGCGCTCCTCTCCGTGTCCGGGTTCCGGCTGAAAACCTATGTCTTTCGGGACTCGGCAACGGCGAGGCCTTGCGCTGTTTTCACTCCTGGGGGCGTTGTCGTGGAACTTAGGTGCTATAGGGCTTATGGTGGGTGTTGTTCTCAGTTCTTCTTCTACTCTATTACGGTTGCGTAGCCGCGTGCGTGTTGCGTGATCAGGTTTGCCTAAGATCGGCATTGTTTGAGGGCTACCCGATCCCCTTGTATCATTCGGCCATGTACTCTGTGTGGTTGATGCTTTCTATATAAAGCGGAGTGAAAGCCTGTTTCGAGGATGATAAAAAGTTCCCAGAACGCTACTGATGCTCCGACATTGGGCATAATTCAAGGGAAGAGTGAGGACGCCCCGAGGTAATTTACCCCCACACTCTTGATCCCTACGACCCTACCTTCGCTTCGAAAGTAGCCTCCCTTGTGCAACTGAGAGAGCCATTGGTAGTAATACATATTGCACGTAAGCTAGTCTTTTTTAGGATTAATGTTGCCGCTTTATTTAAACTTCAAAGTTTGAAACCTCATCCGAAATTACATCTAGAACCCAGTCTGGGGACCCCCAACCAAACCTCACAAAGTTCTTCACCGATCCTTACCTTAGCCAACTTATATGCAACAACATTAGCAGAACGTCGCACCCACAAAACTTTAAACCTCGGCGATGAACTAAGCATCGGCTTGATCTCTTCACTCATGGCCCTACGGCGGAAAGCATTTCCAGTGGTTGATTCAACCTTTGTACCCGTCTTAACTATCGAGCTCCACATGCACCCTCACGGCGTTGACCTCCTCGCGCACCACTTGGAGAGCCCGCTTGCAAGCTAGGACTTAGGCCCTGTTTGGTTCATAAGTCCTAGGACTTTTTCTAGTCCCAACTAAAAAGTCCCTAGTCCCTAAAAAGTCCCTCCCTGTTTGTTTCCAGAGACTAAAAAGTCCCTAGTGCTTTCCTAGAGGTTATTAAATGACCATGTTGCCCCTAGTATATAAAAAAATAACAATCAAACAACACCATGGGGTGGCGGGCCAATGAATGCATGGAGGGGCATTGTTGGAAAAGTCCCAAAAACTCCCAAAAAAGACTCTCCTTGAGAGTCTTCTTCATTTAGTCCCAAATGCCTAGTTTAGTCCCTAAAAAGTCCCTCCCGTTTGGTAAAAAAGTTTCTAAGAGGGACTTTTTCTAGTCCCTACACAAAAAAGTCCCTGGAAACAAACACCCCCTTATTACGGCGTACGGGTCCACAATGTTCGGGAAATGATGGCACACAACGGCTCTAAAGTCTAAACCCGGTTAGCCTTGCAAACACACATGAACCGTAGCAGCGACCTGAGGGGGATCCGGGGCAGGATGTGCGACACGATGACCTTGTGTGGCACGTACGGCGCCATTGTCACGTTGGTGAGGGCGGTGGCGATCTCTTGCGACGGCGATGAGCACGCAACAACACGTCACCGACTCTGTACACGTACAAGTTTATGCAAGTGAATCCTTGGTGTACACGTACACGTACGTTATTTCTCGATCGAGATATTTCTCAATTAACGACTGCCTCGTCAGATCTACTAATATCCAACTCGGGCGGTAGAAATATTAAATCGAACGCGATGGGATCTCGTCGTCCTGCCGTGGAGGCCACCAGCAGCATGGATATGCTACAGGAGATCCTGCTGAAGCTGCCGACCAAGGACGTCGCACGGTGCTGCTGCGTTTCCAAGCTGTGGCGCCGGGTCGGCAGCAACCCCTCCTTCCGCAGCCTCCACTCCATGGCTGGTCATGTCGTCTCCGCGGCCCAGATCTCAAAGACCTTGCTCGTGTCTGAGAGGTGCCAGGCCGGCCGGAGCGATGAGGCCATCATCTTCGATGCGTCGTCGGGCAATACCATGTGCTGCGTCCCCATCCCCGGCGGCTATAGCCTAGCCAACATCTGTAACGGCCTCCTCTGCTTCGTACACCGCTATGGCCGCGATGACCCCGGTCCCGAGGCGCCGGTGGTGGTGTGCAACCCTGTCACCGGCGAGACCCTGGCGCTCCCCAGGGCGCCTCCGCTAATGGTCACCCCCAAGGGCACGTACAGGCACCAGTTGGCCTTGGGATTCGGCCCTCCCACCAAGGAGTACAAGCTCTTCCGGCTATCGACGCACTCTCTTTCCTCCGAGCAGCGCGTGGAGGTGGACGTGTACACCCTAGGCGATGCCGATGGATGGCGCCATCATTCGTTTCTCTCTCCGTGTCGCCCGACGAAAATCTCGCCGCTGGTGTCGATGGACGGCAAGCTGTACGTGGTAACCAATGGCTGGAAGCATGGCTACGGCTGGAATGAGATTCCCAGAAGAATATTGGTGATTGACGTGGCGACGGAGTTGTGCCGCACGTACCCACTTCCGGACTACGAGTGTTTTCACTTCGAGAGCCCGCCGATGGGTGCCTTTGAGCTCAGTGGCCGGCTGTGCTTCGCCGCGCATGCCCTCAGCTGTAGACGGCCTGAAACTAATGTCATCCACTTTTGGGTCATGTCACCGTCGGAGGGCGACGAGGACGAGCAACCAGACTGGGAATTGCACTACAGCTTCCCCATAGTAGAGGGACGACCATGCTTTGTGTTTCACAGACCATGGGCCTGCTGGCTAGACCACGATGAGATATTGTACTACGCCTGCGCTGGCGTATTGCACAGGTATAGCATGAGACAAGGCTCGTCTGTTGACGTATAATGTGCTGCCTAGTCTCTTCCATCAGATCGGTCTTTTGGTTGCATTGACTAGAGCATGCAGTTCTACATGGTATCGGAGCCAAGAGGTCTTGAGTTCAAGACCCGGCTGGCGCAATTAAATTGCAGCCCACTTTCGGTCCACGTTTATGCCTGAGGGAGCCACACGTGAGGGAGAGTGTTGACGTATAATGTGCTGCCTAGTCTCTTCCATCAGATCGGTCTTTTGGTTGCATTGGCTAGAGCATGCACTTCTACATCGTCGACTTCCAACGGTGGATTTCTATTACTCTCGCATCTCACCTTTGAGTTGTCGCCATCCCAGGATGATGATGAAAACAAACACCAGTTTGAGCATGCAATGCTAAGTCTACTACGATGATGCTATCAGTAAATCAACATAGCTCTTGAGCCGTGGGTTTTGCTCAACAGCATGCCAATATACCATGTGATTTGCTGATTTTGTATATATACACTACAGAAACTTTGAAATATTGGTTATATACCTCTTGGTTTAGTATTTTTTTCCTTTTTCTTTTAATTGATTAATTAATCAGCTCGGCTAAATATCTGAGACTTAGTTAATTATGTCTTACTCAATGTTTTATCCGTCAGATCTTACGCAGAGATCCATGCAATTTTTTCTTTTTATATGTAATTTCTATCTAACAATGATGATGTCACAGATATTACACCCATTAACTTATTTATCTTAACATGCAAATTTGTCACCTCATCATACAATCATGTATGGAAAAGCACCTCAGCATGCAATCATGCTCAGAGAAAGGGTTCGGCTCTCCTGCTGGGATCCCCGCACGCCTTATGCTACTGTTGGGAGCTCTATACACATTATGTTGCTGGGATCCTTTTCACAAAAAAGGAGGTGGAAGATTTCAGATCCACGGTGAAACTCAAGCCTACTATATTTTTGTGTGTGTTTGGTTTTGGAAGTGGGTGGGTGGCCCCCGACATGTAGGGCCTCAAAGGGCAATTTAGGATCTTTTTTTAAAAAGTAGGAAGGTCCCGGCCTCTACATCAGAAAGATGCATGCATCCATTTATTAAAAAAGTGTCCAAATAGTCTCAGTACAAAAATAGGCTCACTCCGAGCTGAAAGAAGAAAATAAAGGGCAATTCTAGGTGGCTGCCAACTGTTTATAGGATTGGTAGTCTGATTCCGTTTCGGCCGTGTCCGGGTTTCTCCACCATCAACAACGGTTGAGCATCTCTGTGGGTCACAAAAGGATTGTAATAGTAGCACATTTTTTTGAGAATAGTTATATCACATTATTAGTCACGCTGAGGCAAATTAATCATGGAGAAGAACATGAGAAAAAGATTTATAATGTACCTTTGGTGTTTCAATAAATTAAACTGGATTGGAACTAGGCTTGAAATGTAAGGGATTGCATCAAATTGAGAGAGAAATTATGTGCATATAAATTGGATTTAGCAAAAGCTTATGATAGGGTTGATTGGCACTTCTTGGAGAGTATGCTAAGGGCGTTGGGCTTTGCCCCAGGTTGGATAAATTGGATTATGGCCTGTGTTATGTCAGTAAGATTTTCTGTGCGCTTCAATGCTCAACTTTTGGAAGCTTTCGCCCCTTCATGTGGTATTAGACAAGGAGATCCTTTATCACCGCACTTTATGTTTGTGCCTGAGGCTCTATCTTT
The DNA here is from genome assembly GCF_018294505.1 of Triticum aestivum. Classification (NCBI taxonomy): domain Eukaryota; kingdom Viridiplantae; phylum Streptophyta; class Magnoliopsida; order Poales; family Poaceae; genus Triticum; species Triticum aestivum. The sequence continues at coordinate 655,741,149 of NC_057804.1, forward strand.
GGTGCTACTGGATGCGTGTAGTAGAGGATTTCTTATGGACTTTAAGATCAATAGGCATGCTCCATGAATATCACATCTTTTGTTTGCTGATGACTACCTGTTATTCTTCAAGGGATCCATTAATCAAGCTTTGACAATTAAGAATATTATTTCCACTTATGAGAAGGGAACTGGTCAGGTGCTGAGCCCAGATAAGTGCTCTATCATGTTTGGAAAAAAGTGCAGTGTGGAAATTCAAGTGGCCGTTATGGTAATCCTTTGCATCACTGCGGAGGGATTTGAGGACAAATATCTTGGGCTTCCAGTGCCTCAAGGTAGAATGAAAGCCGGTAATTTCAATTAACAAAAGAAAAAGATCTCAAGATTTTATCAGGTTGGTTAGAAAAATATGCATCTTGTGGAGCAAAGGAAACATTTAATAAATATGTGCTTCATGCCCTCCGAGTGTATGTCATGGGTATGTTTAAGTTTCCGGCTGCATTGTCTGAGGAGTTATCACAGATTATAAGGAATTTTTTGTGGGGTGATGAGGAGGATAAGAGCAAGACTCATCGACTGGCTTGGGATCAATTGACAAGTCCTAAAGCTGAGGGAGAGATGGGATTCCGAGATCTCAAACTTTTTAATCAAGCGCTGTTAGCGAAGCAGGCGTGGAGGTTGGTGGTCAACCCTGATTCTCTGTGCGCCAAAGCGGTCAAGGCAAAATATTACCCACAGGGACTTATCCTCGACATTGTATTTCCTCTGTCGGCCTCACTGCCTTGGCAAGCTCTTATGCATGGATTGGAGTTGCTGAAATTGGGAGTTATTTGGATAGTGCGTGATGGCTCTAATATTAATATTTGGAGAGATAACTGGCTCCCAAGGCACTCTGGACTTAAAATTACGGCAAGGAAGAGTAGGACGAGAATGAAATGGGTGTCTGATTTGATTCTGACTGGTCCAAAAGGATGGGACGAGAATTTGGTTAGGCACCTATTTTACCCACATGATGCAGAAGAGACCCTTCAGCTGCGTATTCCATCTTCAGGGGAAGGTGATTTTGTTGCATGGCGCTTTGAGAAGACGGGGATGTTTTCAGTTAAAAGCGCGTACAAGCATGCACTCACGTTAAAGGAACAAAAAGAAGACGAGGGGCAATACAGAGATGCAACATTGGGGGAGAGGAAAATTTGGGACATCATCTGGAAGGCCAATGTTCCTCAGAAGATCCATATTTTTGCATGGCGGGTTGCTACCAATAGTTTGACTGTCCAAGTAAACAGAATGGCGCACCACCAAGCGGTTCTCAGTACGTGCTCGATATGTGGAGTGGAGGACGAGAATATGTTTCATGCGCTTATTATTTGCCCGAAGGCTCATGCGTTGCGTATGGCCATGAGAGATATTTGGGAGTTACCTACGGAGGATGCATTCAGGTATACTGAGTCGGAATGGTTTCTTGTTCTTCTAAGTCCAGTGGGACAGTCTGTGCGGGACAAAATTATTTTCATTTTTTGGAGAGCCTGGCACTTGAGAAATGATTTGATTTTTTGGCAAGGGCACAGAGTCAGTCACAAATTCGACCAATTTTGTTGATAATTATTGGTCGTCCTTTGGCACATGTCATTCAATGCCATTGGATGATTCTAAGAATAAATGGGAAAATACGATGAGTGGTCTAAAAAGTGATCCAAATACTTTGGAAGTTCAGATGGGTTGGAAACCCCACCTTCTGGTTATATCAACATTAATGTCGACGAGCTTTTTGAAAAGTATTAGCGTGGCAAGTGTGAGTGTGATGGCTAGGGATTTTGCTGGCAAAGTCATGATTTCTTCGTGGGACTATACATTGGGAGGTGTAATAGCGTGGAGGAAGCGGAACTCCGAGCTTGCATTGCTTGTCTCTATATTACTACTAGATCATTGATGGCGTGCGTTGCTGCGCCCGTTTATTGGTTCAATGTAATTATAGGAATCATGTAAATATATGATGCCATGAAGGAGGTCCAATATGCTCCAAATTTAGGCTGGTCACCGCAAAGACCAGCAACTTGATTGGCCACACCAGAGCAAGGATAATAATATGGCAATAGCACACTGCCATGTAATCTAAAGTCAATCAAATAACCAACATTTATAATACTCTCTCGATTCACTATTATAAGATGTTTTTGATATTTTAATATGGACTACATATAGACTGAAATGAGTTGACAAACCCGTTAAAACACATTTATAAACATCCAATTCAGAAAGTTAGAAGATCTTATAATAGTTTGCGGAGGGGTAGTAATTTGTTACATAGGATCTAATGCAGTCCACCGCATCAATTGTTTTTGGGATATGAACACATCGACCGATCCCTCGTGCATACCATCATATGAGAAATATGTAGCTAGCAACAGTTGATATCAAAATGCTTTCAAGATGCTTATGGGATGGGTAGTAGTAGATAGTATAGTCTCATCATCAGAATCTGCATCATTCAAGTATCTTGATGCAATATGATAAAACTATCAAAGATAGCTTCTTTTTCTGTTCTGCAATAGATGAAGGAAAACAATCAGTATTCTACATGTCAAAAAAAAGCAGCACTAAATTTATTTCATATACATGTAGCATGTTGGCGCTCAGTTCTTAAGAGAAGAGAAATAAACATTAAGGCATCAACACGTAGCTCATGACCAAATAACTTAACTATTAGGTATATCATGTAAAAAATATTCAATGTTTAAAAAAAATCCGGGGTTGACCAGCACAGCTTAAATAATTCTATCAAACAAACTACAAATAGTATTGAAGACAAGAAGGCAGGAATCAATAAAAATATCTATTTTAACATAAGTATATGCTTACATATCATGTATACAATGTAAAAGAGTATAACATCTAAATGGAAAGTTATTCACCTCACATTTCCAAATGTCCATACCAACCGGAGGACCATATCTTGCAAGTTGGGAGTATGGAGCAGAATGGAAATTCAATTACCTTTCTAAGAAAGTGAAGTGGACAATTCAAGTTAATCTTTAAAGGACAAAACCTAAGAGGAATGCACTTTGGATGGCATTCATTGGTGCTAGGATGTAGTTATATGAAAAGGGGAATAAAAATGGGATTCAGAGAATCAGACAAGACGCATACATAAAAATTGGAATAAAAATGGGATGTAGTTATATGAAAAGGGGAGTCTGAGTATCGGACAAGATGCATATAAACATTGGAATTTAACCCCCAAAATACTAACCAAAACAGATAAACACCAAGAAGTGAGACAACAATCCGCTTACATCTTCAAACACCTTCCCTACACAAAAGCTCTGCAATGTCTTGACATACAGAACTGTGCAATGTCTTGACATACAGAATTTACCAAAGTGACTTGTGTCCTCAGCCGTCAGATCGCGGCGTTGACGCCCGAGATTGGCTGGTCGTTGTACCAAGTATCGTTACACCATTTTTAGGGTCCCATCGCATGTCACGGTCTGCCAAATTAAAAGGGCTGCTGCTATCGAAACTGATCTGGCTGTTCTGTCATCGACTGGCCGCAAAAAAAACTATGTACGAGAGGCCTGGGCATGACAATTGAGAACTAACATCTCTTCCAAGCAGGTGGTCACCATTTTTATGGGCTTCTTTGTGTGCTTGAGCCAGGCAGCCTGACGTGGAACGACTGCTGCTCCAGAAGCCTATTTCTGTTGCCTTTCCATTCACTCGACCGACGCGTGTTTTCTGGTTACTATAATAACTGACCATGATAAAAACTCACTAAAAAAGCTGATCTAAAATATAACCAGACTATTAGCATTCTCCCCTGTATCTTTGAGCCAGCGAAAATTATGTCGTTCACATTCTGTGTCCGCTCAATGCAAATGAAAATTCCCTGCCCCATCGAATCATTCAGTCATGTGACCAGCGACAGAATGATGGTGATGAAGCTTCAGTTCCAGAATCACAATTGAAGCAAAGAACAGGGCTGATGGAGAAACTTTTAGTTCTGGGATTGCCACGCCATCATTCTTGGTCTGCAAATGCAAAAGGAACATTCTTATACTATAATCAGATAGTTTGAAGCGTATTTGCTACTTGCTAGATTCTTCTACTTAAAATTTATTTATTTTACTTTTGATGATGATTCTAACATCTGTTTAACTGTTCCTTGCTGGTATTTCTAGCAGCTCCATCCAATCCAATCCAACTATAACCGCATTAATATTACACCATATATATTTGTGTGGCTTAATCCATTTATATTCGATGCCATCCTAATCTATTTTGGATGTTACACATTAAGAAGTTATGTCAGCTCACCAAACATATGGGGAATGATTGATGCAATACTGTCTAATTTTTTTACAAACTAACTTTGAACAAGAAGTGTAACCCAAACCATGTCCTTTTCACATATCCGTGTCGTTCAACTATACTCAAATATTTGCATTGTTCTATTGACATGATAGACGGGCGCGGCAACACGTGCATTCATGTTCTAGTGTCTTCACATACAGAATAGCCTATCTAATAAGTTTACCTCTTCAGATCATGGTCAAACTATACAGAATTGTCTCCATCTCTTCCAATAATTGGTGTCAGAGGATTCACAAACAGCACGAGGCCTGATCCACGGAGAAAGATGAAATAAAGTCCAAATTAGTGCTTTGAGATTTCATCCACCAGTACAATGGGGCAGATGAGTAGAGGCCTAGTGTTCGAGGAGAGTAGGGGAGCTAGGAGGGAATTTCACAGGAGCTCACCAACAACAGTTCTGAAGCATCATGACAATGAGGAGAAGACGGTCTGATGCAATAGATGAGGGAGACAGGACCGCCGACATCCCCGACATTGACCAGGTCTTCCACTACCTTTGTCCACCGGCTTAGCCTCCAACTCCAGATAATTGTGAAAATTGTCGTCGTCATTACTTTGCTCCATAATAAGTAGTGACGAATATTTGGTTCAGACAAAAAAATTAGCATGCAATAGTTGAGATAGATATGCCTAAGATTACAACTGAAATTGATTCTTTAGTTTATTTATCGGATAAGAACAATTCTGAACAATTATATGGACTTCATCTAGGGACTGTACAATTCATTTAGATGTCCAATGTATCCATTCATGAAAGAGTTCGGTCCAGAAGCAAAAAATCTAAGAACACTATCCAGCCAATGAGCAACTAACTTCTGTTTGGGTTATGAGTTCAAACAAGGCCAAAACTCCAAATTCTGTACCAACATCTATTTGAATTAACTAAACCTCGAGAACATAAAAGGTGTCATTTGTATGTGGTTCTTCCAAAAAAAGGTTGCCAACGTGATGTGTACATGGACTATAAAATTACAGGAGTCCTTCATTGGGTTTCAATTACTTACTTCATCAGCGGCCTGCCGCCCGCTATCTCGTTGCCTCGGTGTCATCTCAGATCTGCATCAACCACAACATGGCATGCTATGGTCCTATGACTTGAGCTCTGTGATGACCAAACAGTATTGCAAGGGAGGATATGGCAGTTGCAGCTGCGCGCCATGAAAATCAAATGAAGAACCATGGAAATTGGAACATCCAGAATTCAGTTAAATGATAGATCATTCTACACTGACAAACCCTAACTTATTACCCCTATCTGTAGCACCTCGGCCGGACAAACAGATTGTTTAGCACCTCAATTGGTTGAGTTACAAAACCCTATAATGCATCGAGGGAGAAGAAACTTACTGGTGGGGAGAGCAACGGCGACTGTACGGCACGGAAGGGGGCGGCCAGCGTGATGAGGTGGGCGGCTCCGTTCAAGCAGGATGAGGTTGGCGGCTTCGTGCTGTCGGGTTGACGCGGTGGATTTGAGCACTGCCGGTGGGGCGGCCTCCAACCTAGCCGTCGCGCGCCTCCGCCGTCGCCACCTCTGCTGCCAGCATCGCTCGTTCCCTGAGGGCCGAGAGAGCGAGAGGAAGGGGGACGGGGTTGACTGTTGAGCACGGCAAATGGGCCAAAACAACGCGATACGAGCCCAATTAACCACAGGGGCCCAAAAAAGCTACCGGAGTAGCTGCCCCTCGGACGGCCCATCTCGCGAAAAACATCCCAGGAAGATCCAGTGGCCAGGAACGGCCAGCACATGAAAACGAATGGTCAAGATGTTGAGTGCGTGAGAGGGCTGGGATGATGCTCAGTTTTAATATATCTAAATATAGGTATAACACTTCATTCTCCAATAATTTTAGAGACTGGCTGTGCTTTTGTTGCGGTGATTTTTGCAAATGAATTTGATGATAGACCAGCTCTGCACGATCTGAAGAAGGAAGCATGGGGTATTTCTAAGCTAATGGATAGCTTCAGAGTTTCAAAGATTAGACGTTCGGCTAATGAGGTGGTCCATCTAATAGCCAAGTTTAGTTTTGATAACAGAGTGGATGGGATTCTTGTTAATGTTGTACCGCCCTATGTGGTGAACTCTGTAATGAATGATTGTAACACGTCCTTTGGTTAATTAATATATGAGGTGGTGTTTAAAATAAATTTGAGAGAGAAATTTTCTTGTCAATTCAACAAATGTGTCTGTGTTGATTTTGGAGATCGCTGCGATAGAGGTAGAAATATCCGATAGAGGTAGAAATTTTCTTATCAATTCAACAAATGTGTCTGTAATGAATACTATGTTGTCACTGATGCATCCATCAGGTGATAAAGTAAGCCCGGGAAAGCAATGATATGACACTGATCCTATTGTGGGGGATTGACATCATCTCCCAGGGCCCTACACACCCACATATCGAGCGAGGCGCACGTACGCACATAATTCCCCATGGAGCTCGGTTAAATTGGACGCAGCAGCGGTCCGACGGCGGGCCGGAGGAGGATCTGTGGCACCATCTCGTCCGGCACGTACGGTGTCAATCGGTGAATACATATGCATGGAATTTAGGTGGTTCGGATCCTAAAAATACTACTACTACCATCAGGAAGTAATTAGTGTGCCCACAAGGAGTCCGACTTGATACCTGCTTCGACTCCAACTCGGCAACTCGTGCTCTAAAATAGACACCCTGCGATCACAAGCTGGTCGATTCCATGTTGCCGGATTGCTGTTGCCCATCTATCTGTAACGATGGGGCGTCGTCTTCGTCACCATCTTCGTCTATCCATGACGACGGGACGTCGTCGTCGCCATCTTCGTCGCGTTGAGGCTCAGAGCAGCAGCCACAGCAGGGAGATCCCTAGGGAGATGCTCCAAGAGATCCTAGTGAAGCTGCCGACAAAGGACGTGGCCCGGTGCTGCTGCGTCTCGAGGCTGTGGCGCAGTGTCGTCAGCGAGCCCTCCTTTCGCCATCTCCACGCCGCCAATTACGCCACCGCTTTGTCGGCGGACACAGAAGTCTTGTTCGTCTTGACGACGTGTGAGCCGGGCCGGAGCGACGGTGCCAGCATCTTCAGCATGTCTTTGGGCAAGGCCATGTTCTCCTTCGACATCCCCAGCGGCTATGACCTCGCCAACGTCTGCAACGGCCTCCTCTGCTACGTGCACGGCAGCGGCCCCGAGGCGCCGGCGGTGGTATGTAACCCTGTCACCGGCGAGACGCTGGCGCTTCCCAGGGCACCGCCGCTCACAGGAACCAAGGATAAGACACATCTCTTCGCCTTGGGATTCAGTCCACCCACCAATGAGTATAAGTTGTTCAGGTTCTCTAAGGTGCACATGGCCGTGTACACCTTAGGCGACACTCGGCGCTGGCGGCAGCACTCGTTCCACTCACCATCTCCAAGTAACTTAATAGCTTCATGTGCAGATTCCCATCCTTCTAAAAACATGGAAAAAATGAAAAATTAGTTCGACCAGCTTAAAATAAGTAACATAAAACAAAATAATCATATAGAGTCACTCACATTTTAGAGTGCCCCTTTTCGATCTGTCACCAATAAACATATTAGCTCTCTCTGAATAGAATATTAGACTATGGCTCATAAACTGATCTCCAATTTTATTGCGCAACTTTTTCTTGACAACATTCATAGTGAAAAGTATCTCTTAGACAGATGTTGCGGCAACTGATAATACCAGTACTATCTTTAGAAATTGAGAGAACACTGGTCTCCCTGTTAAATATCTTCACCTAATCTTGTCTCGCTTCTTAGAATTTCTTGTGTATTATGAAATTCTCTACCAATTAGCGGAATCATAAGGCAACTCATCCAAATTAATTTCTCTTTGAATAGAAGGCTTTGAAAGACTGTTTGCAGCGACAACATTTGATGCACCTCGCCTGATGGGTGGCCGTGAAATGCATCATCATTTGGATCTGTCGATCCATTTTTTTAATTTCATAACCTAGATCAGCCAGTACGTGGAGTATAAACAATTAAAAAATTAGGGTACACATGATAGAGAAGCAACGTGGTGATACGATCTCAGCACCTCGAATATGGAGTTTTGCACAACAATCGCCGGGCGCCGGCGCTGCGGCCGACCTGCCGGTGTCTGACGGCCGATCGAGGGCGAACAGGAGAAATAGACGGAGAGGCGAACAGGAAAGACAAGTCTTGGTTCGTGTACTGCGGCTGCGGACCTGCGGTGAAGAATAAAATAGGGGCACCAACAGGCTAGGTACAGACCCAATTTATTATTGGGCTTTTGGGCTTTTTTTATTAGGCTGTTTTCTTGGCGTTGAAACTTAATGGGTTCAACCCTTGTTTTTCATTGGGTTCATAGCAGTATGTACGTATGTACGTGTACTAGACCAGGAAAGATCGTTGGGTTCATCTGAACCCATCCGGCTGAAATCCTGACTTGGCCGCCACTGCTGATCGACGGCAAGCTGTATGTGGTGACGATAGGTTGGAAGCGAGTGTTGGTAGTCGATGTGCTTACTGAGACATACTGCACGTACCGTCTCCCAGAGCATGAGACTCTCGACTATGCCAAGCGGCTAATGGGTGCCTTCGAGCTCGACGGCCAGTTGTGCTTCGTCAAACACGTCTGTTACGTGGGCCCCCACTTTTGGGTCATGTCACTGCCGAAGGATGACAAGCCTCCACAATGGGATCTGCGCTATAACTTCCACATCAAGGAACCTTTCTACATCTTCAGGCCATGGAGCGCCTGGGCTGACGATGGCGACAAGATGCTCTGCTACATGAACGACGAAACTTTGTACAAGTATGACACGAGAACATGCTCACCGCTGATGCCTGACCAGGGTCAACAGCTGCGGTGGGACCAAAGGCTCCAGATCCCGGTGTTTCAAATATCAGGGAAAATTTTGAAATGCGACTTTATCATCCGTGGGGGTTATCGCCCCACCCTGCTCTCGCCTCTCACCTTTGCGTTACCGCCTTCCCAAGCTGATGAAGACAGAGAAAAATACAGACGCCAATTCAAGCACACCCTGTCAAGTGTACTATATGGTACCATCAACAAATTAAGAAGAAGAAAGCAAAAGGAAAAAGAATAGATGACAAAAGTTATACTCATTTGTTGATAGCTGATGTCAACTAAAAGCATTAGAAAATCAATAACATATGCATACATATCGGCGTGGAATCATGTTAACATGCATCTTTTTTCCTTCTAAGAATGCATGCATCTTCGATCTGGTGATATATTTGTGTATATTATCATTTTGGCATCCAAAGCGCTGCTCCAGCCAGTACAAAAGATTCCACGCTGACTTTGGAATTTTCAAGGTTAACTCCTACTGCAACATTTGTATATATAGTACTTCAGGGCATGGAAGGGAAAACGTATCTCAGAGACAGCAGGTCAGTTTCTTTGCGTGTTCGAGTGACCTGCAGGAGTATCGTCAAGGCCTCCGTCACACGGCCCGGCGCCGTGCTTCCCGTCTCCAACCTCGACCTGCTGTATTATCCATAGTTTTAAATAGTCGGCTATACTCCGTTATAGCCTTTTCAGCAGAGTTCTGCTAAATAGTCGTCTTCATAAATAGTCCGCTATACCTCCGCTATAGCTGATTCGAAGGCCCATCGCTATTTTTCATAGCCCGCTATTTAAACATTGGTATTACCCAATGCCGCTCTCGATGGGGCCCTCCGCCAGCGGTGGCTTCGTCAACGTCGTCGCCGCCTTCGAGGGCAAGTTGTCGCCCCTGCTGGACCACTTTTTTCCGCTCGCAGGCCGCATCGTGGCCAACCCGCGGACATGGCTCCCAGAGGTGCACTGCGACAACCAGGGCGCGGAGCTCGTCGTCGTTGAGGTCGGCGTGGCGCTAGGCAGCCTGGACTTCGGCGACATGGACGCGTCGCTGGCGAGGGTCGGCATCCCCGTCCAGTACGACGCGGGCGCCGCGCTGTCGGTGCAGCGGGTGCCGTTCGCCTGCGGCTGGTTCATTGTGGCCTGGACCCGGAGCACTAACCACGGCCTCGCGGATGGGTGCACGCTGTGCATGATCGTAGACGCATGCTCTGAGCTCACGCGGGCCAGGACGATCGTTGCCACCCCGAACTTTGACTGATACTTGTTCCGCCGTCGCACCACGCCGTCGTACGGCCCTTCGGTGGGCGAGTTGTTCATGCCGCTGGTGAGCAAGCGTCTCGTCAACGCCCTCATGGCCGGGGGTTCCTTGGTCTGCCGCACCTACTACGTCGAGGAGCGGGACCTCGCCATGCCGCACGTGCAGGCGACCGGCGACGGGGAGCACGGAGCGAGCCACGTTGAGGCGGTGTCTGCATACCTATGGAAGGTGTTCGCCGCCACCGTGGGCTTGTCGGACCAGAGTTGCCGCATGGGCTCGTGGGTGAACGGGCGACGACGTCGCACCACCGCGCCGGAGGAAACCAGGCGCAACTACGTCGGCTACGTCACGGCATTTGCGGTGGCCGATGCGAGCACAGACGCGATCCAGCGGCGGCCGCTCCCTGAGATCGCGTCAATGATGCGCGAGTCGATTAGGTCGACGACCACCGACGAGCACTTCCAGGAGCTGCTGGACTGGGTTTGTCACATAGTGACTGACATGTGGGCCCACATATGATAACGGTCCCACATATCATAATGCATGCCTTAGGTGCTGGTCCAAATAAACGGAGTTGACTATCCAGTCATGACAGCGTGATGGGTGGGTCTCTCCTCTCATAAACACGTTTAATTTGTCTAAACCGGTAACTATGCAAAAGCGATAGTTTTTAAGAAATTTTTAGAACAAAAATGGTAGGTTCTTTTATAAGAAGGGGGTAGTTTTTGGGACAAATACCTTCAGTTGGCAATGAGTAACCAATAATACGTCATGGGCCAGTGAAGGAGATGAAATTTCATATACTCCCTCCTTTCAGTTTTTAACTCAAAAATCTCCTCAACCTAGACAAATGATGAGTGAAGAAGCAAATTCCGTACTTTGCAAATCTATCGAATTAGTGAATGAGATGAAATTAAGGGTGGCTCGTAAGGCCTTGGAAATTTGGTCCGTGTCAACCAACGATCAAGTGATGGATGTGCTGACGAAGCAGAACGATGCACAACAGCTAAGACAGACAGCTTTGTTAACTGATTAGTTGTGATTGAGGGGAGTGTAAAGATTTGGGAGTTGTATCGGCACACCTAATTAGTCAACTTGTATGCATGAGGGTAAATCCAAATGAAATCATACCAGATCATAATAGTGTGCCATGCTTGAGTAGAGGAGCCATTGGCCGTGATATAACACATATTAATTGGTCTACTATGAGAACCACTAGCCTAATGAGCCAACTTGTGTGCATGAGGGTTGTTTAGCATCCGATCTTGAGGGACGCAACTACCAATTTAGTGCCACATATATATGAGGAGAGGCGCCAATAACCAGCTATATATAGGAGCACATAGTTGACTTGGCCTGCTACTACCTAATTAGTTGATGTCTGCACATGCATATGTCTATAGTGTACGTTCACAGATAATGAGAGCAAGCAATGCATGCCCGTGGCGTGCTCCGCAAAAAAACCAGCCAATTCCAGCTAGTGCCATGAGGGCACATGTACTGTAAGCAGCGCGTGGCTTGTTGTAAACTACGTACATAGGGTCAGAGCATCGATCCATGAGGGTACACGATCTGATTCTGATCTGATCATCAACACGTACACAACCTCTTGCATCATGTACAATCCGGCTATAAATACCACCCAAACAACCCGAACATACAGCAGTACAATCACATACACATGCGACTAGCTTCCTCAATCAAAGCTCTAGCAATGGCGCCGCCGCCATCGTCCAAGCTCGCCCTCCTGCTCCTTGCCATGGCACTGATGGTCTACACCGTTCGCGGTTGCGGATACAACTGCCCGTCCCCGTCTCCGCCGCCGCCGCCACCACCACCGCCGTCGCCACCGCAACCGGCGTACCCCCCGTCGCCACCACCACCATCAACCAGCTCTGGCTCGTGCCCGAATCTGCAAGTGTGCGTCAATGTGCTGAACCTGCCAATTCTCAGTCTCGGCTTGTTTGCGAATGAGTGCTGCCCACTGCTCTACGGGTTGGCCGACCTGCAAGCTGCCGCGTGCCTCTGCGACGTCCTTGACGGCATCCTCGGCCTCCACCTCGACGTCGTGCTCCTTCTCAACCAGTGCAACATTCGCTGCGAATCCACCTACACCTGCCCGCGCTGATCGACCAACCGTACACATATATGTGCTCTTTGCAAGTTTGCCTTCCCGTTCATATTATATCTGAGTCTCGTGCATGCATGCATGCAACGGTGTTCACTAGGTAGGTACATGCGTAATCATAAAAGTGTGTCGTGTTGCGTTGTTGGAATTAATACTGTACCAGACATTCATGCATAAATACGTGGAATGAAAGTACGTTGAAGTTGTCTAACAATGTGCTTATATCATCTGGGATATTCATGTCTTTGTATCATCTGAGATGTCCGGGCTGTGCATGCATTTTCCTTTTCTTTTGATGAAGAAGGATCGAAAACAATAATACTACATCTACGAAACCTGTTACGTGATCCTACGTAACCTTCCCTCTAATTCCCCCCCCCCCCCCCCCGATTTTCATGGGTGTGGGGCCCCCTCCCTCCCCTTCTTCCAATTAAAATTTGCCAAATCAGCAGCATTACGTAAACCTTACGTAGCTTTGCGTGGATGTAACATTGCTCGATAGAAAATTACATGAAAACCAAGTTTTGGTGGAAATCGATGAAAACCACTGGGAAACAATGTTTTAGTGTCTCAAAAAAAATCTCCAATGGGCATCAATACAACATGTGGTACTATCTTTGTAATGGCATCTATACTCATCAGAGTAACTCATGGTGGGTGCGGTCACGATCTGAGGATACGCTCGCTCCTCGGTCGCTCCCGCGGGCGACTAGGGGTGAACCCTAGCCGCCAGCGCCAGCGCCACGACCTGCCGCCCCCTCCCCCCTCACCGCCGCCGATATGTGTCGCCGAGCAAAGCCCGTGCTGCTCAGCAGCGGCGAGGCTCTCTCCTCCTCCCATCTGGAGTGCCACGACGCAGGCCGGCCGCTTCAAAGGAGCTCGGCGCCTTGGCGTCCGGGGCAGCGCAGCGAGGAAGCGGTGATGGTGGACGTGAGTGGTGAGGCTCCACAGGTGGCTGGGTGGAGTGGCAGGGTGACTGGGCGGCGTCGGGCGCGGAGTGGCGCTGATCTGGCGCGAGAGGGGCCTGCACGACGGCGTCCGCGCGGCAAGGCTGCATGGGCAGAGGGCTACAGTGGCTGCAGGAAGGAGTGAGGCGTGGGCGCGCACAGGCTCGTCGCAGCCGTGATGGGCGCGGTGGCTGCTGGTTCCACCCAGATCTGGCGGCGGTGCTCCTAGCGGATCTAGTCTGGTGCTCGCCGCGGGCACGCGGGGAGCGTGGGTGGTGTAGTCGGCGCGGCTCAGGGCCTATGGCGACACATGGCAGCTGCTTCAAGGTGCAAGGTGTGGTGGATCTTGTTTCCAGCGGCCGCGATGGCGCGAATGGTGCGCGTGGCACACGTCTGTTGCTTGGCTGCGGCCGACAACCATGGTAGATGTTGGTCTCGGGTACCTGATGTCACTTGAAGCTACGTCGGTATTTCCCCAAAGAGGAAGGGATGATGCAACACATCGGCGATAGGTATTTCCCTTAGATATGAAACCAATGTTATCGAACCAGTAGGAGAACCAAGAAACACAACGTAAACAGCCCCTGAACACAAATAACAACACCTCGCAACCCGACGTGTTAAAGGGGTTGTCAATCCCTTTCGGGGTACGACGCCTCAAGATAGGCAACTAACGTGAGGTAAATTTGTAGATAGGATAAATAGACTGCAGAACAAATAAATTGCAGCAAGATATTTTTATATTTTTTGGTTTAATAGATCTGAAAATAAACGCAAGAAAAAAGTAGATCGCAAGACAAATATATGAGAAAGAAGACCCGGGGGCCATAGGTTTCACTAGTGGCTTCTCTCGAGAAAAGTAGCAAACGGTGGGTGAACAAATTACTGTTGGGCAATTGATAGAACTTAAAATAATTATGACGATATCCAGGCAATGATCAATACATAGGCATCACGTCCAAGATTAGTAGACCGACTACTGCCTGCATCTACTACTATAATCTTCTTAACCCACTCCATGTCTGCTATTTGAATAAGTTGAATCATTGAAGCTAATTTTCTAGATTACAAGATGAGCCTAGATTACAGCCATAACATTCAATTGACATATTCCAAGTGGCCATCTATTCTTCCTGTAGCTTGGTCACAGCTTTGCTAGGTAATCTTGAGAACCAAAGAAACTCCAGATTTAGATGAAAGAAAAGGTGGGAAGCTTCACATGAACTCATGATTGCCTTCCCAGCGCCAATGGCTTTGAACTAGAACTACCATTTCTGAAACCAGAGCTTGAGCTACTGCATACTTGTACAGCAGTCCTGAAGCACCTAAAATGTACTTGGATTCTTGTTATCTAGTAAAATATGAGCAGATAAGATAAGGATCAAAATTATAGTGTTTGTTGGTTTTCAGAATTGTACACGACTGTATATTTGTCATATTCCTATCCAACCAGATAAAATTCAAAACATGACCAGAAAAATCAGAAAGAAAATTAGGTAATAATCCAACATTGCTGCAACTACATATGTATGTCTAATTACTAGGTGGTAATAGTGTTTTTATTGTTCTCGACTTCAATTGCTAGTGTTCCTGGTTCATTAGGGTTGTAGCCATACATAAACATAAAAACAGTATTTTGTTATTAAGTACATATTATGCACATAGTAATTTGTGTTCATGTGTTCACTCATCTTAGAACCACCGCCGGTACATCCTATGGACGAGTTGCGCCTCAAAAGTATCATAAGGAAAAAATTCAAGGCTCCAAGCACTCAGAATTCCTGCATTATCAACATTGTATGCAGCCAAAACTGTCATTTCACCTAAAAAAAGGCCCAAGAATAGTACCGATGAATCTGAAGCTGAGTACCATCTTAATGAGGACGATCCCAGTGAAGGAGAGTCGGTCGATGATAGTTTAGTACATGAGACAGAAGCATTGCAAGAATTTAAGTCCAGACCTGCTGCTAGCTCAAACTCCAAGGTGCTAGATTCCTCCATCTAGTCATTGCTAGATATGTTGCTTGTTGGTCATTGCAGCAATTTTTTTTGTTAAATGTTGTTGATTAAACAGTGGTTTCATTTCTATCAGGGCTTGAAGGATTGTAAAAAAAACCAGTCAGGAATCTAGTAAGAAAAGATGTGCTGCCATGCCCCCTGGTGGAGTCAAGCCTCAGCCTCCTAAGAGAGTTCTCGCGGAATCCCAACTAATATGCGAGTTACAAGGTCGAAGAAAGTACAATCACAAAATGCTTCTTAAATATACTTGATATAAACCATAATGAAGCTTGACAGATCAACTCTTAGTGCATACATCATTAGCTTCTCTTGTCGCCGCTTTACACTGTTTCGCCTTAATTGCTGCTGCCATCGGTTACTAGTATATTGTCTTGGCCTTCTTGTGAGATTAATACCATCCTTGATTTTACCTTCTCTATAGGTCCACAATCCTATGAGGATCCAAGGGAAAGGGGGCCCAATTTGGGAAAAGGCCTGGAAAGGATCACTCGACGTCGGCAGGGCAAACTGCCGCTTCTCATTCTAGAAGGAAGCTTACAGCCAGAGACACCTCTTCTGGCTGCAAACTTTGCAACCAAATGCAATGTCACAGTCAGACACCATATGCCTGTGTTTAAGCACTGGAAGGATTACAAGGACCCAAATGGAAATGTCAGAGATGGGATCTTCAGGAACTTTGTAGGAGAAGTTGGTGTAGTTACATAATGCTGGACTTTCTCCCTCAAATTGCTAGGAACCCGTCAATCTTCTGCTATTTGTCTATGTGCCATCATGACTTACCCATGTTTTTTTATCTTACTAGAACAAGTTTCAGATGGACCTAGAGGCGGTGCCAGTTAGGAAGGCTTGCACAAAAATGCTGAAACGCGCAACTCGCCAACAACGATACATGCTCAAGAAAGAGTATTTTGATCCTCACGCATCCAATTTGGTGAGGAGAACTTCTCTGGTCCCCTTGATGACTGATGACTAGTGGAATGAGCTGGTGGAAAGCTGGAAGGATCCCAAATAGATGGTATGTCTCTTCCTGCAGACCGATCTCGCCTTCTACATGCTAATCTAGAGACTGTGCCTTACATGTATTTGGTCTCTTGATATAGGGGTCATCTCAAATTAACAAAGCTAATCGAGCTCAAGTTAAGTTCCACCAAACTACTCGATCGCGCAGCTACCCTGTACACTGTGGAAATGTGGTAAGTCAAACATGTGGCTGTGGATGTGCAAGATGTATGTGTGCCCTGTTAAAAGGTGTTTTTGGATTGCTTCCATGTAGTGTATGTATATGATGCTCCCTTACCTTCATATCTGTTGTTTTCAGGGAGACAACTACAAGGATAAAGAACTAACTGTAGTGGATTTGTTCAAGGAGTGCCACTACAGCAAGAAAAAGAAATGTTACACCAATGTTGTGCTGAATGCAATTGTAAGTCAGCTTTAAAAGACTACCAACCATCAAAGTTTTAACTTTTGCACGGCTAGAATTAATATTGTTTCAGCCCCTCTTACAGATTGAAAAATAATAAGCAAATGCTAGTGTATGTTAATTGGAAATTTAACATATTCACTTGACTATCTTGTAATAGATTGTCCTATATTGCAGTTTTGGCCATCCTCAGTCTCTATCTTGTAGTATATATAAAATAATTATATTTAAACATTAGTTGCTTGTACTTAATTGATATAATTTATCCTGTTTCTTCTGGCCACTTTGTTGTTGATGAATAATCCGACTCAGCTCCGCACAGGAAAAAATTAATCTGACTCTGTTCTCACAAAATAAGGATGCATGCTAGCTTTCCTCATGCATGTTAACTTGCTGATGATGTCATCTCTACTTGTGCTTAAGCTGTCTCATAACCATGTTTGTTGCTTGCATTGCTAGACCGAGATGGAAAAGAAGGCTGCTAATCCTACAGAAGATGGTCAGGAATCGAGCTCTGTAGCTGGGGCGGCAACCGAAGCTGTAGCTGAAGTACTTGCTAAGCACACTAAGAAGCCGAGGTTTCTTCAGCATGTCGGGATCCAACACGTCCATGTGAGATCCAGTGCTACCAACTGTGAAGTAGAATTGGCAGCGCAGAAGAGGAATGTTGAGCTTCGAGCACATGTTGACACCTTGACCAAGAAGTTGAAGGAATCTGGAGAGGAAAGGGCCAGGAAAGATGAGGAGTACAGGAAGCGAGACGAGGAGAACAGGAAGAAACAAGCTGAGATGGATGCAAAACTAGACTTATTGCTAAGTCAGATTCCATCAAGATCAGCTGAAGGGTAAGTTGTTTGTCCAAAAAGCTGCTGGAAGCTCTATGCATGTGGGATATACCGGTGGCACCTAGCTTGTTATTTTGTCAGCCTTTTGTTATGCAAACTGCATACAGTTGGATGCAAACTGGTTGCATTTTGGTGCTTGATGGTTAGTGGATCTCGAGATGTAAACTGAATGCTATGCTGGATGTGTCATGGAGGACCAATACTGCTTGTCTAATGTGACTTGTGCTTCGTAATACCGTGCCTATTTTCTATCTTAATATTTGTACAAATAGTTAATAGTTGTCAGTGTCGGGTGCTAAATTGTTTCGTGTAAAAATCACAAATGGGCTTCGTTGTGTAAAACTTTGATGGGCCGGATGAAGTAGGCCTGGAAACATATTATGGGTAATAAAAAACATAACTAGCCCATAAGATTAATGGGCTGATGTGCTTGTTGGACCATCGCAAATTGGCTAACATAAACAGTAAAAAAATAGTTCGAACCAAAACAAATGGGCCAAAACTTACTAGGCCGAAGGCTACATGGGCCCAGGCAGCGCCACGTCAGACCCAGACTGGAGTGTTGATGCCACGTCATCGTGTAAATCCATGATGGAAAGGTCTGTCACAGAGGACCGGGCTTGGGCGGTCCGGGTGGGCTTGGGGACCGATCGGTGACGGTAAATGACCGTCATGATTTGGCCTGAATCAATGACAGGCGAAAATTCCGTCATGGATGGCTGGGTGGACAAATTATGATGCAATATACATGACGGATAGGCACACATCACCAATGGTCATCGATGATAGTTTCCGGGCTCTCGGTGACGGACGTTGGCTGTCACAGATTACCATATTTCTTGTAGTGATAATGACACAACTATACTTATATCGTCACCAAACGTTAAGTGTGTAGACCCTACGGGTTCGAGAACTATGCAGACATGATCGAGACACCTCTTCGGTTAATAACCAATAGTGGGACCTTGATGCCCTTGTTGGTTCCCACATATTCTACAAAGGTCTTATCGGTCGAACCTCGATGTCAAGGATGTAGTTCCCCTTGTCTATCTGTATGTTACTTGCCCGAGATTCGATCGTCGGTATCTCCATACCTAGTTCAATCTCATCACCGGCAAGTCTCTTTACTCGTTCTGTAATACAATATCCCGTGGCTAACTCATTAGTCACATTGCTTGCAACCTCATTGTGATGTTGTATTACCGAGTGGGCCCTGAGATACCTCTTTGTCATATGGAGTGACAAATCCCAGTCTTGATCCATGCCAACTCAACAGACACCCTCGGAGATACCTATAGAGCACTTTTATAGTCACCAATTACGTTGCGATGTTTGGTACACACAAGGTACTCCTATGGTGTCAATGAGTTGTATGATCTCATGGTCATAGGAACATATACTTGACATGCAGAAAATGATAGCAATAAACTTGACACGATCATATGCTATGTTTATAGTTTGGGTCTTGTCCATCAATCATTCTCCTAATGATGTGATTCCGTTATCAAATGACAACTCATGTCCATGGCTAGGAAACCATAGCCATCTTTGATCAACGATCTAGTCCGGTAGAGGCTTACTAGGGACACGTTGGTGTCTATATATGCACACATGTATCTGAGATTCCGATCAATACAATTCTAGCATAGATAATAAACGATTATCATGAACAATAAAATATGATAATAACCAATTTATTATTGCCTCTAGGGCATATTTCCAACAATATACCTCTTGGGTTAGTATTTTTGTTTTTCACCAGTCTCTCAATCCTAGTTATGTCTTTAGCAATGCTTTATTCGTCAGATCTTACACGGAGACCCATGCAAACTTTTCTTTTTTAGCATGTAATTTGTATCTAACCATGATGTTGACACTGATACTATCTCCATCAACTTGTTTGTCTTAACATGCAAATTTATCTCCTCATCATACAATTATGTATGGGAAAGCACCTCAACATGCAACCATGCATAGAGAAAGGGTTCGGCTCATCACACAATCATGTATGGAATGTATAGGATTGCATCAAAATGAGGGAGCAATTTTCTTGTCAATTCAACAAATATGGTTGTGCTAAGGTTGTGATACTTCAAGGACACCATGTCAATCTTTTTCGTGCAACTATGTTTATAGACTCATCTTGTTTTGATATGTGTGATGTTACTTATAGCATGAGTAACTAGCTATGTTACTACACACCTTGGTTTCCTCATTAATTACATGTCTCACATATCAAGCGAGGCACGTGCACACACACAACTTCCCATGGAGCTCGGTTAAATTGGTCTGACGGCGAGCCAGAGGAGGATCTGTGACTACCCACACTTCATGGTCAGTTGCCTTCTCACACTTCACGGCGGCGCCGAAGTATCAATCGGTGAATACACGCATGGAATTAGTTTACGTGCAGGTGGTTCGGATGCTAAAAATACTACTACTAACACCAGGAAGTAATTACGTGTGCCCAGAAGTCAGGTTCAAGTAACCAATCTGCGTGTTTAACTAAGAGTCTGACTCGATGGTACATGCTTCAACTCCAACTCGACAACTCGTCCTCTTAAATAGACACTCTTCAATCACAAGCTGGTCGATTCCATGTTGCCAGATTGCCCATCTATCCATAACGATGGGACGTCGTCTTCGTCATCATCTTCATCTATCCATGACGACGGGACGTCGTCGTCATCATCTTCGTCGCGTTGAGGCTCGGAGCAGTAGCCACAGCAGGGAGATCCCTAGGGAGATGCTCCAAAAGATCCTAGTGAAGCTGCCGATAAAGGACGTGGCCTGGTGCTGCTGCGTCTTGAGGCTGTGGCGCAGTGTCGTCAGCGAACCCTCCTTTCTCCATCTCCACGCCGCCAACTACGCCACCGCCTTGTCGGCGGATGCAGAGGTCTTGTTTGTCTTGACGACGTGTGAGCCGGGCCGGAGCGACGAGGCCAACATGTTCAACATGTCTTCGGGCAAGGCCATGTTCTCCTTCGACATCCCCAGCCAAAAAACCCACAAGCAGAACATCTAGCTTACAATCACATACACATGAGAGTGAACAAAAGATTAGCCAGACATGATAGTCGAACTTACATGAACATCTAGCTCACAAAGCCATTAACAATAGTCTGAATTACATGATAGTGTACATTCAACACATGACACCAGGAAGATAATTAATTAATTTAGATAATGGCACCAACATATACAGCCATGCAGAACAACAATTATTTTGTTATAAGAATGTGAACAAACATGATCAAGTGCAAGTCAACAATTAAATATGATGAAAATAACTACACAATAATCGGGCCAATAGCTCCTGTGCGACGTCTTTGATGTGAATTGGAAAGGGTGCGACGTTGTTAGAATGAATGGCTGTGATGCGACACATTTGAGTGTGTAAATAGCCCAGGGCCACATGGGGTGTTAAATGTGGTTAAATTGGTCGTCAACCAAGCCCTTTTATGTTAGGACATGTGGGTCCAACTTAACTACTCCTCAAAACAGCTGACCATGCCCTGCCGCCCGACCGTGCCGGGCCCGCCACTCTGCCCCCTCCCCCCTTATTCTCCGATGGTGGCGGATCTTGCGTTCTCGGTGGAGGCGACGGAGCCCTCGTTCTCAACGGCGGCGGAGCCTTCGTCCTCAGAAAATGGTGAGTGAGAACCCTAGTCCCCCTCCCGTTCCTCTCTCGCCCCCGTAGATCTCAGCTCGTTTCCTCTGTTTTCACTTGTTGAATCGATAGGTTGTGAGGGGAGACCGTGGGCATACTGAGATGGAGCCGCCAGATTCAACTTCGAATAGGTAATGCGCCTCTCTCTGATCCAATTTTGCATGCAATTAGGGACTGGTCTGCTCTTTCTCACGGGCTCACACTGTCTGGCACTGACAGAGGGGATGCTGCCGCTCGGACCTTCGAATTGACGGCCAATTTCTTTCCATGGAAGGCAAAATTAGTTGATGGTAGCATTCAAAACATTGAGAGAGACACAATTGTTAAATGAGAGGTTGAGTTTACAGAGATTGATCCACAAGTTCTACAAAACATGGGAGAGAAGGCAGTGAAGAAATGGGTGGAAAAAATTGGGGAGAATGCTGTTTGGGGTCCAGAGCAAGAAGTATCACTGTTGCAGTTTGATGATTCGAAAGGAGAGTATGTGAGAATAGAATATGGTGAACAGATTGTTGATGAAATCGATCGGCAAAACGGCTGGACAAGCATATGAGCTAATTTTTTTGCTGAGCTGGTTGATCTGAATATTTTTTTTCGAAGGTTGGATATGTGCCATCACAATTGGCTGCGCAGATGGTAGATGATGATTGGGCTACACAGAGGCCATTGATTCCCAAGTGTACTGAACTTACAGTAATAGCCGAAGAGGGACATGTGACTGGAACTGAAACTGAAACTGCAGCAACTGTTGATTGGAATGTCGTTGAATTAGATGAGCCTACTGATTTGGTCATTGCACCAATGCCTGACATTGAGATGGCCAAACTTTTTGGCATTCCAGTCGATGACAGAGATAAGCGGGAGAGGGGCGAATCTAGTTTGCCTGCTAATGCTGATGAAGATGTAGATGGACAATTGATGGAACAAGCTGCAGATGAAGTAGATGATGCACATGATGATGAGCTGGTGCATGTGTATGACAAAGAAAACCCTGTCATTGAAGTAGGCAAGTTGTTCCCAAGCATGAAGGAGTTTAGGATGTGTTTCAAGACTTATGTAGTGAAACATGAGTTTGATGCCAAGACTGTTTGGACTGATAGAAATAAGTTTTATGCGAGGTGCAGAGGATTTGATGGTAGTGTCAAGCCTTGCAAGTGGTACATATCTGCTAGACTGCAACCTAATGGAAGTACTGTCAGGGTTAACCAAATCCCCGATCAACATACTTGTATTACAAGTTCACAGAGAGTCTTGATGACCCACAAGTGTAAGGGATCTATCGTAGTCCTTTCGATAAGTAAGAGTGTCGAACCCAATGAGGAGCAGAAGGAAATGATAAGCGATTTTCAGTAAGGTTTTCTCTGCAAGCACTGAAATAATAGGTGATAGATAGTTTTGTGATAAGATAAATAGTAACGAGCAAAAAGTAAATAAAGTAAATAAAGTGCATCAAGGTGGCCCAATCCTTTATGTAGCAAAGGATAAGCCTGGGAAAATTCTAATAATGAGGAAGGAGCTCCCGAGGACACATTGGGAATTATCGTCAAGCTAGTTTTCATCACGTTCATAAGATTCGCGTTCGGTACTTTGATAATTTGATATGTGGGTGGACCGGCACTTGGGTACTGCCCTAACATGGACAAGCATCCCACTTATGATTAACCCCTATTGCAAGCATCCGCAACTACAAAAAGGAGTATTAAGGTAAACCTAACTACAACATTAAACATATGGGTCCATATCAACCCCTAACGAAGCAATGCATAAAGTAGGGTTTAAGCTTCTGTCACTCTAGCAACCCATCATCTACTTATTACTTCCCTATTCCTTCCTCTAGGCCCAAATAATGGTGAAGTGGCATGTAGTCGACGTTCACATAACACCACTAGAGGAGAGACAACATACATCTCATCAGAATATCGAACGAATACCAAATTCACATGACTACTAACAGCAAGACTTCACCCATGTCCTCAGGAACAAACATAACTACTCACAAAGCATATTCATGTTCATAATCAGAGGAGTAATAATGTGCATAAAGGATCTGAACATATGATCTTTCACCAAGTAAACCAATTAGTATCAACTACAAGGAGTAATCAACACTACTAGCAACCCACAGGTGCCAATTTGTGGTTTTGATACAAGATTGGATACAAGAGATGAACTAGGGTTTTGAGATGAGACGGTGCTGGTGAATATGTTGATGGAGATTGGCCCCCTCCCGATGATAGGATCGTTGGTGATGACGTTGGTTATGATTTCCCCCTCCCGGAGGGAAGTGTCCCCAGAAGAACAGCTCCGCTAGAGCCCTAGATTGATTCCGCCTCGTGGCGGCGGAGTTTCGTCCCGTAATCTTGCCCACGATTTTTTCCAGGGGAAAACCCTTCATATAGCAGAAGATGGACGCCGGAGGCCCACCAGGGGGCCCAGGAGATAGGGGGCCGCGCCCTATAGGGGGAGGGGCGCGCCCCCTGTCTCCTGGACAGGGTGTGGGCCCCCTAGCCTATTTCTTTCACTCATAAATTCTTAATAAATCCAAAAAGTTGTTTCGTGGAGTTTCAGGACTTTGGGAGTTGTGCAGAATAGGTTTCCAATGTTTGCTCCTTTTCCAGCCAGAATTCCAGCTGCCGGCATTCCCCCTCTTCATGGTAAACCTTGTAAAATAAGAGAGAATAGCCATAAGTATTGAGATATAATGTGTAATAACAGCCCATAATGCAATAAATATTGATATAAAAGCATGATGCAAAATGGACGTATCAACTCCCGCAAGCTTAGACCTCGCTTGTCCTCAAGCAGAAGCCGAAATCGAAAAATATGTCCACATGTTTAGAGATAGAGGTGTCGATAAAAATAAAATACGAACATGAGGGCATCATGATCATTCTAATAACAGCAACATATATGGATTTTGTCATATGATTTCCTATGTTCAAGTAATAAGCAATTCACAATGTCAAGTATGGTTCAAAAACTTCATTGGGAACTAACAAACTGTAATCTCAGTCATTGAAGCAATCGCAATTTACCGTAACATCAGAAAGAGTCTATAATAGAGCTTTTCAGCAAGCTCACATACTCAACCATCTCGTAGTCCCCTATAATTGTTAACACTCACGCAATACTTGTGGTTATAAAGTTTCAGCCGGACACTAAGAAAGATAGGGGCTTATTATGTTGCCTCCCAACATATTCACCTTTAGGTGATGTCAACAATAATAGCCTATGCCAACTTACATCCAATTGGATATATGTATCATGATCTTTCAAACACGAGGAGCTTGCCAAAGGATAAAATGAAAAAGGGAAAGATGAAGATCACCTTGACTCAAGCGTAAAGTAAAAACATAAAGTAAAAGAAAGGCCCTTCGCAGAGGGAAGCAGAGGTTGTCATGCGCTTTTAGGGTTGATGCATGAAATCTTAATGCAAAAGAACGTCACTTTATATTGCCCCTTGTATGTGGACCTTTATTATGCAGTCCGTCGCTTTTATTACTTCCACAACAAGTTCGTACAAAGCTTATTTTCTCTGCACTAATAAGTCATACATATTTAGAGAGCAATTTTTATTGCTTGCACCGATGACAACTTACTTGAATGATCTTACTCAATCCATAGGTAGGTATGGTGGACTCTCATGGCAAAACTGGGTTTGAGGATATTTGGAAGCACAAGTAGTATCTCTACTTGGTGCTAGGAATTTGGCTAGCATGACGGGGAAAGTCAAGCTCAACATGTTTGGAAGGTCAATGACAATATACTTTAACTGAGATGTCGGAAAACATAAACCATTACATTGTCTTCCTTGTCCAACATCAACTCTTTTAGGATGTCATAATTAATGAGTGCTTCACAATCATAAAAGATGTCCAAGATAATATATCTATATGTGAACCCCTCTTTCCTTATCACTTCCTATTAATTGCAACGATGACCAAGGCTACGTTCATCAACTCTCAACAATTTTTATGCCTCATACATTCTATGTGTGAAGTTATCACTATCCAAAAGATCAATATGAACTCTTTTGTTCTTTCTACTTTCTCAAGATCATAGCAACAAAGCAAAGCCCTTGACTCAACACTAATCTTTATTATAGATAGCACACAGACTCACTTACATAAAGGGATCACAATGCAAAACTCAAAACTACTTGAAATCAAAACTTTGAACTAATAGATCAAAATACTACTAAAAGGATCGAACTAAATAAAGCGGTAAAGATAGGAGTGTGATGGTGATACGATACCGGGGCACCTCCCCCAAGCTTGGCAGTTGCCAAGGGGAGTGCCCATACCCATGGGATTATTTCTCCTTCTTCACAGTTGGTGTTATGATCTTCTTGGCGATGATGCCCTTCAGGATACTATTCTCCTCCTCGAGCTTATTGACTTATCGTTTGAGGTCCAAAATTTCTTTACGGAGCTTGCCCGTAACGGCCAAAGCTACTTTTACCCAAGGATGCCGCATAGCTTCTAGAGAACACGTGAAACTCTTTTTCATATTTTCACAAGAAAGAAATCTAGAGTTGGAAGGGATGACCGAGGCAGGGACAACCAGGCTAGGTAGTTCCCCTATAGTGAAATTTGCTTGGGGACGAGAGGTGACTTCTTGATCTTCCTCCATGGCATCTATCCTTTACAAATCAGCCTCCATCTCATCCTCCGTTGATGGTCCAAAGCGATAGGCATCGCCGTTTGCTCCTAGACCTGGCGTTGGGTGAGACACTCGGCTCTCCCCAACTGATTCCTGAGAAGACATCTTGCTTTATTCTGCAACAGGAACAACTCGAAACGAAAACTGAGGATATTTGCGTGATACGGTGGTCAAAACCTTCGGGAGTATATATAATGAATTTTTACCGACCAAAATACGTAACATACAAGAAAACGGAGTCCGAGAGGCACACGAGGTGCCCACGAGACAGGGGGGCGCGCCCTACAGGGGGGGGCGCCCTCCTCTCTCGTGGGAGCCTCGTGTCCCTTTCGGACTACTTCTTTCTTCCTAAAATTCTGAAATAATCCAAAACCGATAGAAATTGCCATTAGAGTTGTTTTGGAGTTGGTATACTTACCGTACCATGTACCTATGCCTTTTCGGAGTCTGGAACGTTCTGGAAAGTGTCTCTTATGTATTCCTCTAGGGTTATGGTTTCAATAATATTAGTTTCAACATTGATAGGATTACCTGAAATATAATGCTTGATTCTTTGACCATTAACCACCCTCGGATTTGTGCCTTCAAAGTTGTTGATTTTTATAGCACCAGAACGATAGACCTCCTCGATAACGTAGGGACCTTCCCATTTTGAGAGAAGTTTTCCTGCAAAAAATCTTAAATGAGAGTTGAACAATAACACATAATCTCCTACGTTAAACTCACGCTTTTGTATCCTTTTATCATGCTAGCGTTTGACTTTTTATTTGAAAAGCTTAGCATTCTCATATGCTTGGGTTCTCCATTCATCAAGTGAGATAATATCAAATAACCTTTTCTCGCCGGCAAGTTTGAAGTCATAATTAAGCTCTTTAATAGCCCAATATGCTTTATGTTCAAGTTCAAGAGGTAAATGACATGTTTTTCCATAAACCATCTTATATGGAGACATACCCATAGGATTTTTGTATGCAGTTCTATAGGCCCATAATGCATCATCAAGTTTTTTGGACCAATTCTTTCTAGATCTATTCACAGTCTTTTGCAAAATTAATTTGAGCTCTCTATTGCTCAACTCTACTTGACCACTAGACTGCGAGTGATAAGGAGATGCAATTGTATGATTGACATCATACTTAGCAAGCATCTTACGAAAAGCACCATGAATAAAGTGTGAACCACCATCAGTCATAAGATATCTAGGGACTCCAAACCTCAGAAAAATAACTTCTTTAAGCATTTTAGTAGAAGTGTTATGATCAACACTACTATTGGAATAGCTTCTACCCACTTAGTAACGTAATCAACAACAACTAAAATATGTGTATAACCATTGGAGGCAGGAAAAGGTCCCATATAATCAAAGCCCCAAACATCAAATGGTTCAATTACAAGAGAATAATTCATAGGCATTTCTTGACGTCTACTGATGTTACCTATTCTTTGACATTCATCACAAGATACGACAAACTTAAGAGCATCTTTGAAAAGAGTAGGCCAATAAAAACCAGATTGTAGTACCTTGTGTGCAGTTCTATCTCCAGCGTGGTGTCCTCCATAAGATTCAGAGTGACACTTGCGTAGGATTTGTTCCTGTTCATGCTCAGGCACACAACGTCTAATAATACCATCTACTCCTTCTTTATAAAGGTGTGGATAATCCCAGAAGTAATGTCTTAAATCATAAAAGAACTTTTTCTTTTGCTGGTATGTGAAACTAGGCGATATATATTTAGCAACAATGTAATTAGCATAATCAGCATACCAAGGAGCAGTACGAGAAGCATTGACGACCGCTAATTGTTCATCAGGAAAGCTATCATTAATAGGCAGTGGGTCATCAAGAACATTCTCTAACCTAGACAAGTTGTCCGCAACGGGGTTCTTAGCTCCCTTTCTATCAATAATATGTAAGTCAAATTCTTGGAGCAAGAGAACCCATCTAATGAGTCTAGGCTTAGTATCTTTCTTTTCCATAAAATATTTAATAGAAGCATGATCAGTGTGAATAGTAACTTTGGAATCAACAATATAAGGTCTAAACTTATCACATGCAAACACAACTGCTAAGAATTCTTTTTCAGTGGTAGCATAATTTCTCTGGGCAGTATCAAGAGTCTTACTAGCATACTGGATAACATTCAATTTCTTATCGACTCTTTGCCCTAAAAGAGCACCTACAACACAATCACTAGCATCACACATAATTTCAAAAGGTAAATTCCAATCAGGTGGCTGAACAATAGGTGGAGTGATCAAAGCTTTCTTAAGTGTTTCAAATGCTTCTACACAATCATCATCAAAGACAAAAGAAATATATTTTTGCAATAAGTTAGTCAGAGGCCTAGAGATTTTAGAAAAGTCCTTAATGAACCTCCAAAGGCATGACCAAGGAAACTTCTTATACCTTTTATGTCCTTGGGACATGGCATCTTTTCAATAGCATCAACTTTAGCTTTATCAACTTCAATACCTCTCTCGGAGATCTTGTGTCCCAAGACAATGCCTTCATTAACCATAAAGTGACACTTTTCCCAAATTAGGACAAGACTAGTGTCTTTGCATCTCTGCAAAACTCGATCAAGGTTGCTCAAACAATCATCAAAAGAGGATCCATAGACGGAGAAGTCATCCATGAATACCTCACAAATCTTTTCACAAAAATCAGAAAATATAGCCATCATGCATCTTTGAAAGATAGCAGGTGCATTGCATAAACCAAAAGGCATACGTCTATAAGAAAAAGTACCAAAAGGGCAAGTAAAAGTAGTTTTAGATTGATCCCCCACTGATACAGGTATCTGATAGAAACCAGAATAACCATCTAGAAAGCAAAAATGTGTGTGTTTGGATAGCCTTTCTAGCATTTGATCAATAAAAGGTAAAGGGTAATGATCTTTCTTAGTAGCTTTATTTAACTTACGGAAATCAATTACCATCCTATAGCCTGTAATAATTCTTTGCGGGATCAATTCATCTTTATCATTAGGAACAACGGTAATACCTCCCTTTTTAGGGACACAATGGACAGGGCTTACCCATTCACTATCAGCAACGGAATAAATAATACCTGCCTCAAGGAGTTTTAGTATCTCCTTTCTTACCACTTCCTTCATTTTGGGATTTAATCGTCTTTGAGGATCTCTAACTGGTTTAGCATCTTTCTCCACGGAATTTTTGTGTTGACATAATGTGGGACTAATGCCCTTAAGATCATCCAGGGTATATTCAATAGCCGCTCGATGCTTCTTCAGAGTTTTCAATAATCTTTCTTCTTCTTTCTCTGAAAGGTTAGCACTAATAATAACAGGATATATTTCTTTTTCATCAAGGTAAGCATACTTAAGATTATCAGGTAATGGTTTGAGTTCAAACACGGGATCACCCTTCGGTGGAGGGGGATCCCCAAGAATTTCAATAGGAAGATTATGTTTCAGCATAGGTTCTTGTTTAAGGAACACTTCATCTATTTCTTCCCTTTCCTTCATAAACATATCGTTTTCATGGTCTAGCAAATATTGTTCTAACGGATCAGTTGGAGGAACAACAATGGAAGCAAGACCAATAATTTCATCCTTACTAGATGGTTCCTTTTCACGATGTTGTCTGCTAAATTTGGCAAAATTAAACTCATGAGACATACCATCTATGCCAACAATGACAATATTCTTTTCACAATCAATCTTAGCACTAGCAGTATTCAAGAAGGGTCTACCAAAAATAATGGGACAAAAATCATCTTGTGGGGAACCAAGAACAAGAAAATCAGCATGGTATTTAATCTTCCCACACAAGACTTCAACATCTCTAACAATCCCAATAGGTTTAATGGTGTCCCTATTGGCAAGCTTAATAGTAACATCAATATCTTCTAATTCAACAGGTGCAATATCATGCATAATTTCTTTATAAAGATCATAAGATATCGCATTAGCACTAGCACCCATATCACATAAGCCATGATAACAATGATCTCCTATTTTAACAGAAATAACAGGCGTGCCTACAACAGGTCTACGGGTCTTAGTATCGGGTCTAGCAATATTAGCAGTTTCACCCACAAAAGAGATAACATGCCCATCTAAGTCTTCATCCAAGTGATCTTTAATCATAGCAATACCAGGTTCAACATTAATTTGCTCAGGAGGTGTATAAGTCCTAGTATTACTCTTACGAGCAACAGTCGAAGCTTTAACATGATCTTTTATCCTAACAGGAAAAGGAGGTTTTTCGACATAAGCAGTAGGAATAATGGGATCACTATATGTAATAGTCTTTTCTTCGACTGTAATAGGTGCAACTACTTTCACTTCAATAGGAGGATTATATTTAAACCACTTCTCTTTAGGGAGATCAACGTGAGTAGCAAAAGTTTCACAAAAAGTAGCTACTATCTCAGAGTCAAGTCCATACTTAGAGCTAAATCCACGAAAAGCATCAGTATCCATAAAAGATTTAACACAATCAAACTTAGGTGTCATACCTGAATCCTTACCATCATCGGAACCCCAATCTTCAGAATTGCATTTAATTCTTTCCAATAAGTCCCATTTGAAATCAATAGTCTTCAGCATATAGGAACCAGCACAGGAAGTATCAAGCAAGTTGCGATTATCAAGAGAAAGCCGAGCATAAAAATTCTGAATAATCATTTCCCGAGAGAGCTCATGATTGGGGCATGAATACAACATTGACTTAAGCCTCCCCCAAGCTTGAGCGATGCTTTCTACTTTGCGAGGCCAGAAATTATATATGTAATTATGATCACGATGAACAAGATGCATATGATAGAACTTCTGGTGAAATTCCAACTTCAATCGCTTATAATTCCAAGATCACGTATCATCACATAGCCTATACCATGTCATTGCATCTCCCTTCAAAGATAAAGGGAAGACCTTCCTTTTGACAACATCATCGGGAATACATGCAAGCTTAACTAATCCACAAACTTCATCCACAAAGATAAGGTGTAAGTTGGGATGCAATGTTCCGTCTCCTGCAAAAGGATTAGCTAGCAGTTTTTCTATCATATCCGAAGGAATCTCAAAGTGAATATTTTCATAAGGTTTAGTAGGTTGAGGAGCATCTCTTTGTTCTTCTGGTTGGGGTGAAGATACCCCAAACAAGCTCTTCAAAGGATTAGTTTCCATAGTGACAAGTAACAAAAATTTCAGCACACTAAATAAATGTTTCCATACCAAGTTCCACTCACCAAGAGCACTACGCTCCCCGGAAACGGCGCCAGAAAAGAGTCTTGATGACCCACAAGTGTAAGGGATCTATCGTAGTCCTTTCGATAAGTAAGAGTGTCGAACCCAACGAGGAGCAGAAGGAAATGATAAGTGGTTTTCAATAAGGTTTTCTCTGAAAGCACTGAAATAATAGGTGATAGATAGTTTTGTGATAAGATAAATAGTAACGAGCAAAAAGTAAATAAAGTAAATAAAGTGCAGCAAGGTGGCCCAATCCTTTATGTAGCAAAGGATAAGCCTGGACAAATTCTAATAATGAGGAAGGAGCTCCCAAGGACACATTGGGAATTATCGTCAAGCTAGTTTTCATCACGTTTATAAGATTCGCGTTCGGTACTTTGATAATTTGATATGTGGGTGGACCGACACTTGGGTACTGCCCTAACATGGACAAGCATCCCACTTATGATTAACCCCTATTGCAAGCATCCGCAACTACAAAAAGGAGTATTAAGGTAAACCTAACCACATCATTAAACATATGGGTCCATATCAACCCCTAAC